>NC_088874.1:14012655-14232655 GCF_032884065.1 Artemia franciscana
AAAACATAAAAGAAAATTCATTTTCTTAGCCTTACCGCCACTCTGCTCAGTAACACATTTTTCTTATTCACATTTTGCAGAGTTTGATTTGAATTATGGATTAAAACTATAAACTTCATCATTCATAATCAAATCTTAATCATTCATAAGCTAGAATTGCTGGATAATGGTTCCTGTTCCACCCTTAGACAGGGTTGTGGGCCTCTGGGGTGCACCACAGGCACCTTCTCCGTCCCTAGATCTTCAGAGAGAGATCTAGTTTCGTGGTCTCACCGTGGCAGAAGGGTGGCAACGGCCCTGCCAACCTAACCTTGGAGGACACCGGCAAACACGCAGAAGGAGACAATTGGAGCCGTCGGACTGGGGACCCGTCGGTTAAATATTTTCCCGCGAATCGATGGAAATGGCAGAAAGAATTAGAAAACCGACTTTGGTTGCGGCATTCCCGGCAAGCGAAGCGTCGGAGGCTTCGGAGACTCCTATAAAAAGTGAACTAGCCAACCATCTATTGAAACATCGGCTAAACTTCGAAGGAGTCAAGATTAGCCCTGATTTCAGTACCATCGACCTGGATTATGCCGATGATGTTGCTCTTCTTGGCAAATCAGTTATCTTCAGTTATCGCTGAGCATTCATGCAGTGTGGTTCTCCGCTGTGCAGAATGAATTTGCTGCAGCCACGCCCCTCGGATACAGACAAGTTTTTCACAAGCTCGATCGAATAGGATCTCAGATTTGCATTTGATGAAAGCGGCCCCAGTAATAACTGGTTTTATTACAAAACGGGGCCCTTGCGAGTAAGTTTCACTCGATGTTGTTTTAGTACACTAGATAGGCAAAGCGGCATTATCGTCAGAAATCAGTAATGGCAGTGACAAAAGAACATTTTGACGGCGGATGGACGAAATGCTACAGTTAATTTCGAAGTTATAGACTGAAAATAAACTACTCAGTGCAGAAAATAAATTTCTCAAGACTGAGCTCGTCCAAGTGAAGACTTCTAATTTGCGAACAGAAATATATGCAAGAAAAAATGACATCATTATACACTGAATTGAAGCTTCACAAGGCTCTGAAAATTTTCGGCAGATTGTAGCCTCATTTTTGAGGCTAAGCTTGGAATACCAAACGCTGAACAAACAAGTATGAGTGCCGTTTATCGTATTTTAAAGAAATCTAGTCGACCAGAACCAGAGAGTTGTCTGAGCCTCTGAAGTGGGACATAGCGAAAAAAAGTTGTAGAGCCTATTTTTGTAAGCCTAGATGGTTTCGACTGGTCGGTGATCATGAAGGAGTGTGGAAAACTTAAGAAGACTGACTTACCAGCGGAGCTAGGTAAAGGAAGAAAGGAACTTTTGTCATTAGGGTACAAGCTAAAAACATCTAAAGTGACAGCTGAGAAAGTTGAAGAAACTGGTCTTGTTCAACAAGGCGTCAGAATGTGGTTGGATGTTAAAAAGTCTAAAAATTCCCAATGGGCGAAGTAACTAGATGACTGCTATGACCCAGTTAGCTAAACTAGTTGGCTAACTATAGTTGGATAAACTGCCAACTATGGATAGTTGGCTAAACTGCCAGCTATCCAACCTGAGGAATTAGACTCAGAGTCATAAGTGAGTGTGCTCCTCTCCTTCATAAGTTTTATCAGCATAAGTTGATTGCCAATTGATTAGATTTTGGTGTAAAAATACCCCATCCTTGCCAGCGTCAGAAGTTGATTAAGTTCTCGAACCTTCCTTGATTTTTGATTCTTTGTTTCGTGTTTCTCTTTCAGAGTTAAAAAAGCTCCTACGGGTGTGTGTATTTCTCATGGCTTTTGCTTCACTCCAAGATACAGCCTTGTCCCCTGGAAATTATTGGGAAAGTAATGAGTTCCTATTGTTCATCCCAGGGGCTAATCACCTCTTCATTACCATAAAATTATAACCAGTTAAAGCAATTAGAGAATTCTTTTTTGGATTCAGAAAAAAAATTTTTGATGAAAAAATAAGTAATGAAGACGAATTGCCGTTATTTAGTGAAAGTAAATTTCATAGAAGTAAATATGTTGATTTAATAGATTTGACGAAGGGACGCTCTGACTCTTAGTTGTGTGCTTCAACTTAAACTGTCAAGGATTGTGTTCGTCGTTTATGGAATTAACTTCAATGTGTCAACATCTGCAACCCGATCTAATTGGATTGTGTGAAACATTTCTTACGGGACAAACGGATATCCTCCTAGATATCCCAGGCTATGCATCAAAGTTTTTACATAGAAAAGAAGCTCGCAGTGGAGGATTGGTTATTTATGCGAGCAATGAATATACTGTGCATATTAACAACCAACTGAGCCAGAATGTGGAAGGCATTTTTGAATCACTTTTCCTTGAGCTATATGTGCCTTCTAAGAAAAAGATATTGACTGGAGAGATATATCGCTCACCATCAGATTCTGTTTCTGCTTTTATGAATATACTAATTCAGATTTTGCAGCTGATAGGAAACCAGAACCGAGATGTGATCATCATGAGTGATTTTAACATTAATCTAGCCTTTCCTCAAACAAACAGCTCAATGGATCTTCTCACTATTATGCCAGGATCTAATCTTTACCCTTCAACTATGATTCGAGCCAGAGTAACAGAAAATAAAAATTCACTGATTGACAACATTTTTTCTACGTTATCTCCAGCGATGGTATCAGTTATCACTAGCGACACATCTGATCATTTTCCTATCCCTACACACTATCTGATCACTTTCCTACACACTAACTTCAACACAGCGAGGATGTCAACTCCACTCGTAAGAACTAAGCAGGATCTACAAGTAATTACCCTTAAAGAGGAGAATCTCAAACTGTGAAAAAGAAGAGTTAAAAAAAGTTTCTTGGGACAGTGTCTTAGCAAAAGAAGAAGTGACTGAAGGTTTTGAAGTTTTCCACAATGTGTTTGTAGCTACATATAAAACATGCTGTTTTAAAGAGAAGCCAAGAAACCAAGGAAGAAAAAATACACCTATATGTCTATGGGTTACCGAAAGCTTACTCATGTGCATAAATAAGAAAAACAAGTTATGGGCAAATTACAGAAACCACCCAAACAGAGAAAACCTAGAGATATGGACGAAAAATCTGAAAGGTCATTAGTTCGGTTTTGCGACCAAATGATAAGAGAGCAGAATTGCCTTCCAGACTTTTTGTCAACGGAGAGGCTGTAAAGGTTTTTTCGCAGAGATAGGAGGAATTACAGTTAATTCTGCGAGAAGTCCCCATAAACCTTACAAGTATTACCTTGGCTCAGCATGAACCACATCACTGGCAATAATTCCTGTGACATCAACTGAAAGTAGAGCTAATTGTAAAGACCTTGAAAGAAACATCAGTATCTGGATTTGACCAGATACAAACGAAAGCCCTGAAAGAAGTCCTCCCTTCTATCCTAGAGCCATTAACTTATTTGGTAAACTTGTCTCTAGGAAGTGGTGTTTTTCCTTCGGTACTGAAAAAAGCGAGATTAATCCCTTTGCATAAAGGTGGCCCTCAAGATGATTAATCGAAATTCTGAGCCATATCAATATTATCTGTTTTTTCAAAAGTTTTTGAAAAACCCTTGCAATGACTACTTTACCAGTTTCCTGAAAAAAAAAATGATAGTCGTCAGTTTGGCTTCAGACCTAGTCATTCAACAGAAGATACTCTGGGATCCCTAAGCTTATTCATCAACGGGGCACTTGACTCAGGTATGCTGCCGGCTACTATATTGGTTGACATCATAAAAACCTTTGACAGTCTGGATCACACAATCTTACAGGGAAAGTCGAACATATTGGAGTGAGAGGGATAGCCCTGCGATGGTTCGAATCTTACCTTCAAAATGGGTGTATCTACATTGGTGACGATCCGAGGAACGACACTACTGTGAAACTCGGTCTGCCTCAAGGATCGACCCTCGGTCCTATTTTGTTTTTAGTCCATATAAATGACCTAACTCGTCTCCTTAACCCGAACCATAACGTTCCAAAATGCTGTAATCTATGCTTTGCCCTTCCGCTTGAACTGAGAGTTAGGAGCTCCCTTGGTTCTTTAAAAAAAAAAAAATATCTTGCTTTGAAATAGGTTAAATTGAATAAAGAATTTAAATAAATAAGAAAATTTAGTCATTATAGAGTAATTTTTTTTAAAGTAGAGATTGGAATGGTTTGCTCCTGGATGGAATGGTAGGGACTTGTAAGGATGATATTGAAGGGAGGGGCCATGGTTGTATCGAGGAGTGGAGGGAGAGCCATAGTGCGTAATAATTTTTGAGGCATTAAGGGACGCAGCATGAATTTTCGCATAGAGAAGTAGAGAATAGAGATTATATAAGTTATGATTTGTTATATTTTTTTTCAATTAAACCCGAGTGAACTGAAGTGAAGAAATGAATCTGTTGGCAAAGCCCGAACATGCTTCTGAAAGTCTCCGAAGCAAATGCCCCAATGGGGTTCAATATTAATATTGTGAAGACTTAAGCTATGTCTAATGCCCCGGATGTAAGCTCTACCCCTATAACCCCTGAACAAAGGCAGATTGAACTTTTCAATAAATTGAAGTACCTCAGATCGTACGTCGACATCAACGATGGACATAGCGAAGAAATCCAATTTTGCATTGCATCAGCTTACAATCATCTGCCAATGATGTGACCAGAATTACAGCATCACAACTCTCATTCGACGCCAACGCTTGTCCTGGTTCGACTGTTTTTTCCGAAGAGCGGCAAACACTTTTACAAATCAAAGCCTACACTGCAAACAAGCACCTGATTGGAGATAACAAGGCGGAAGACAAGCCAAAACTTGGCTCAACTGCGTCAAATCTGACCTCGAGCCGATTGGCGGGTTCTGGAGACACGGTCGCAGATGCGACCATGACACTGCGACCCTTCATGGCTCGAAATTATTGCCCCATTAATCCAAAATCGTAACCTGGGGAATTCAACAGTCTCCCAGATTCTGTCGCCAGGAAGAGCTACATAGATTGTGTCCTGATCCAAGTACAAGTAAGTAAGTACATTAAAAAAAAATGATATCTTTTGCTATTTAAGAAATTCATTGGCCCCAACGAACTGGGTTAAATCATTTTTTGACTATCTGCATCCTCAATAGTGAACGTGTAAGACTGAGTAGGAATGACATTTTGTATTTTATACTTTTCATGCAAACCAAGCTATAATGTTTCACAAAGCATGCTAATTGTCTTTCCAGTGATAATCTTTTTTAATAATGTACGATAAAATGCAAAAATCAAACAAAAATATAAATGTAACATAAAAGTAGAAATGTACATAATTATAAAAAAATGAAAATACGTAATAAAATACTTACCGTAAGTCCCCGATCCCAGGAATTCTTTAAGAAATTAGTCTCTGACAGCAAGTAAATATTTTCCAAGCCAGGAAGTAGGAGAGTTTGCGTCTCCCCCCTCCAAAATAAAGATAAGTTTTTCGACATTTTTCAATGAAATTAAAAAAAAATGTTTCTTTTTATTTCTTGCCTATGTGCCTTTTTGGAATACACTCAAAATATTTGAAAAATAATAACGTACTGATTAAACCCGTTTTTAAGACGTCATCTTTAGTTTGAACAACTAAATCTGGCAGCTTCGAAATAGGAACACAAACATCAGTGACAATGGCCCGCGATCCTGGCTGCAAAGCTAGAGTGGCGTATAGAAGGTCATGCCGTGCTTTCCAAAGCTTGTTTCTGGATTCTGCTTCTTTTGCCCATTGAAAATCAGAGCCACCATTTGAACGAGCGATTTCAGCTGCAAAACAAAGCAAATTAACAATATAAAATGATAATTATAAAATGTCCATTTTAGCTAAGTCAAAATAGAGCAAAATATATTTTTAACAAATTTTCGTTTATCATCGTAAGATTGAAAAAAAAGTCTTAAATAAAATTTTGAATGTTGAATGGCTGAGATTTCCAGGAACTAATATCATTCAACATATGCAGTTCGTGGGAACGAACTGCAAGCAAAGAGCGACTCGGCTCAATAGTAACCAAAACACTAAAAACCGGAATTTTAATGCCAGTAGATACATCAAAAGAATCAGCTTGTTATGCTGATTCCAAATATAAAGATTCATCAACTTTAGTGCTACCCATCAAAGTTACAAGCCTGACAAAATTTGCTTGATTTTTAAAATAGGGGGAAATTCAAGGAATCTTAATACAAATCACATCATCATGTTTAGCGTATCAGCTAACCCTATTGTAGAAATTTCAAGATCCCATCGACAAAAATATGGAATTTCGCTATTTTTACCAGAAGATAGATTACGGATGCATTTTTATTTATTTATTTTTTTCCACGGATGATAGTATTGAGATAATGGTCCTAAAGATCGGGAGAGGGAGCATTTGAACAGAAATTAAAAGTTCTAGTGTTTTTTTCAAGTGAACTTTCAAGTTCTTTTCAAGGGCAACTGGCCCCCTCTCAAGCCCATTTTTTCTCCAAAATTATCTGATAAAAATAAAATTATCGGATCAAAATTCTGAGATAACCTTTTTGTTCAGTATAGTTGAAAGAGTAAATAGTTATGTTTTTAGCCACAAAATGAACCCCCCCCCACAGTACATGGGGAGAGACCTGTAAGTTATTTGCCCGTTGTTTACGCATGATTTTTTTTTATCGAGGGGGGGTGCTTGGGGTGGATTTCAATAGGGAGAACCTTCTTTTGGTGGAGAAATTTCCGAAAAGAGGGGGAATTTTCCAGGGGACATTTTTACAAGGGAGGATTTGACATACTTACTATACGAGGTTAATTTAAAAAACCTTTTCCACAAAACAATCTTTTAAAAGAAGAATAAAGAGCTCCATTAAGCCAAGAATAAGCCAAAATAAAGTCAAATAATCTTCCAAACGTAAAACTACCGCAGATCACTATCAATAAATACATGAAACTCAAAACGAACAGAAATTACAATAAATAGCCGAGTCAAACACAAAACGAGCAAAAATTAACATGAGCAGGGCTGATAACCCCCATGCCTTCTCAAGACCAGAGCATAACTTGCGCTTTAGTAAAAAAAAAACGCGGATTGTCAGTTTAATTGACATATAATGATATTTATTTCTTAAAGTTTTGATAATTTTCTTTTTTAATAAAAAATTGAAAACATTATAAATGTATTTTGTTTTTAGTAAAGCGCAAATTATGTTCTCGTCTTGGGAAGGCATGGAAGCAGTAGCATTGGGAGTAGCGTTATATACAATACTCCAGCGGTAAGACTCCTGGGGCTCTAAAGATAGGGACAATACTCCCAAGAGAACATCCCTTATTTGGGCACTATAGCTTGCCTAAAGTCCTGATGTCACGTTAGAGGCTTGTCCTAGTTAAATATCGTGTTTTTGTGTCTGAATCTGTGGTCAGGGCAATAAACATATGCTCTGCCAAAGCAAAAGTTTCAGCGGCAATTGCTGATAATTTCAGGGAATGTACAAAATTACCATAAGAGCAAGGATGTTTTTAAAGAGCAAGAAATTTAGAAAGCTACCCAAAAGCCAGATAAATTAAAGGTATGCTTCAAAATTTGATTCAATAAAATTCGGTCAAATTTGTCACCAAAAACCTGGTACGTACTGGAAATTATATCTTTTTAGCAAATACAAGAAACAGCTCCTTACCAACTGTTTCCGCTTGTACAAGGACATCATTTTCTGTACCATGAAATTCTAAGAAGAGTGTAGGAGTTACATCGTAGTCAAGCTTGCTGTACCTATTACAAGCTGCAATTGCCACGTCGTCAAGCAGCTCTGAAACAAAAAAAAGTTACTAAATTATAAATTATTTCTTTTAAGGCTAAAATCATAAGGCCTACTTGTTTTTGTGATTATTAAGGCCTTAGTCATATTAACTGCGTCTTTTTAATTAGTCTAAATAAAAACTTTTAAATTCTGTTAGGACCGCTTAATCATATAAGCATGCCAATAAATAGTTCCAATTGTGGGTTTCTATTTGTTAATAATAAATCTGGTCAATATCAGATTTAAGGATCAGATTTTAAGGGAGAGTGGCCTTGATTCCTCAAGGCCACTCTCCTTTTTTTTTTACCAATTTAAAATGCCGTTGAAAAAAAAAACTTCCAATAAAAAGCAAAGAACCCTACTTAAACCAAAGCGAGAAGAGATAGTCACATACTATGTCAAACCTAAAACGAACAAAAATAATAATGGATAGTCATAACGAGCTTGGAAATAACACATACTATGTCGACGAAAAGATGAAACCTAAAACGAACAAAAATTATCAAAAATAAGAGTAGAGCTTCTTCTTCCCCTCTCAAACCCTCAAAAAGGAGTGAGAATCATTTACATATAAGTATAAAAAAGAAGAAATTCCCAGTACAAATCAGCATTACAGGAAATAATTGTGTTTTTTTTTTCTAGCACCCAAATTTCAGCTTATTCCTAGAAATTGGTAAGGTTCAAACCTCTGCGGTTTTTACAGTAAGTATGGATCTTAGGCCGGATTGATGAATATGGCTTTGCATTTTGGAAAGCTTCGTAGAACTCTTGCCTGGGGCCAAAAAGGACGGTTTTTGCTAGTCCCTGAGCCAGAGCCTATAGTGTGTAAAGTAAAGTGGAGTTTTATAGCCTGTGTCAGAGACAACAATCTGAAGTTATGTAGTCAAGCTTTCGCTTCATCACACCATGTTTCTGCTTTCGAGTGGAAAGCTCCGTTCTAGCAGGTACGCAGGCTGGCACCAGTTTCAAATTGAAGATGGACTGAAATCTAATATATGCGGCAGTTACCCGGCCCCACAACCAATATATCTTCTTTGAGTGATAAATAAATAAAAAATTCACAGAAGCAAAAAAGTGACATTTTCCCACGGGTCCGAAAGTGCTGCCATCTATTATTTCTACCCATTTCTGTTCGTGATTTCAGCTGAGTTTATCATTCGGTTTTTCGCACTTGGGATTGCAGTAGAGAAATGGTATCAGATGTTTAAAAGTTATCTCATCAAACAGTTCGTGGTAACGAACTGTAGTAAGGAGCGACCCGGCTCAATAGTAAACGAAACTCTAAAAAACGGAATTTCGATGCTAAAAGATATATCAAAAGAATCGGATTTTTATGCTGAGTTCAAAATATATAACTTTTATCAAATTTAGTCTTTGTCATCAAAAGTTACGAGCCTGAGAAAATTTGCCTTATTTTGGAAAATAGGGGGAAACACCCCCTAAAAGTCATAGGATCGTAACGAAAACGTAACGTATCAGAGAATCCTATAGAAAAAATTTCAAGGTCCAATCTACAAAAATGTGGGATTTCGTATTTTTTGCCAGAAGACTAATCACGGGTGCGTGTTTATTTGTTTGTTTGTTTTTTTTTGTTTTTTTTTTCCCCAGGGGTCATCGTATCGACCAAGTGGTCCCAGAGTGTTGCAAGAGGGCTCATTCTAACGGAAATGAAAAGTTCTAGTGCCCTTTTTAAGTGACCGAAAAAATTGGAGGGCACCTAGACCCCTCCCACGCTCATTTTTTTCCCAAAGTCAACGGATCAAAATTTTGAGATAGCCATTTTGTTCCGCAAAGTCGAAAACCATAATAACTATGCCTTTGGGGATGACTTACCCCCCACAGTCCCTGGAGGAGGGGCTGCAAGTTACTAACTTTGACCAATGTTTACATACAGTAATGGTTATTGGGAAGTGTACCGACGTTTTCAGGGGGATTTTTTTTGTTTGGGTGTGGGGTTCAGGGGAGGGGGCTATATGGGAGGATCTTTCCTTGGAGGAATATTTCATGGGGGAAGAGAAATTCAATGAAAAGGGCGCAGGATTTTCTAGCATTACTATTAAAAAAAAACAATGAAAATATAAACATGAAAAAGTTTTTTCAATTGAAAGTAAGGAGAAGCATTAAAACTTAAAACGAACAGAGATTATTACGCATATGAGGGGTTCTAATAATACTTTAGCATAAAGAGCGAGGTATTTAGAAGGAGATAAATACTTCGCTCTTTATGCTAAATTATTTTTAGTAATTTCAACTATTTATTCTACGGCCTTTCTGATTCAGGGGTCATTCTTAAAGAATTGGGACAAAACTTAAGATTTAGTGTGAAGAGCGAGGTATTAACGAGGGGACAAACTCCCTCATATATATAATCAAAAATATAAGAATATAAAAGTTTGTTACGTAAGTTAATTCTTAAGTTACGTATATTTTTTACTAATAAAAACGTTCATTAAAAAATTAAAAGTTCTAGTTGCCTTTATAAGTAACCGAAAAAATTGGAGGGCAACTAGGCCTCCTTCCCCACCCCTTATTTCTCAAAATCGTCTGATCAAAACTAAGAGAAAGCCATTTAGCCAAAAAAAGAATTAATAGCAAATTTCATTTTAATAATTTATGTACGGAGAGCCAAAATCAGACATGCATTAATTCAAAAACTTCCAGAAATTAAATAAAAAAAAAACAAGTTTTTTGAAATGAAAGTAAGGAGCGACATTAAAACTTATAACGAACAGAAATTACTCCTTATATGAAAGGGGCTTATCCTCCTCGACACCCCGCTCCTTGCGCTAAAGTTTGACTCTTTCTCGCAACTCTACTTTTTAAAACAATAAAAAACTTTAGCGTAAAGAGCGGGGTGTCGAGGAGGAAAAGCCCCTTTCATATAAGGAGTAATTTCTGTTCGTTTTAAGTTTTAATGTCGCTCCTTACTTCCATTTCAAAAAACTTGTTTTTTTTATTTAATTGCTAAAGAAATTAGAGTTGATCCTTTGCTCCTTTCTAAGTGATGACGTTTGAAACTTGGCCTACGGCAAAAAAGTCAACTTTTGAACTAAGACAGATAAATTATTTTTTTGAAGGCAGTCGATAGCTCTTGATGAGCTGATCAAAGTGTATATGATCGATTTTTTGGTAGAAAAATTCCTTCATGAGATGTACCACTTTGAAAGTTTAAAGTTGACAACTTCAGTAGTAAGGTACACACTGAAACCAAAAATAGGCTGATACCAATTGTGAGACATGTAGGGGAGTTTTGATAGCTCATAATCATCTTCAGCAATTAGGGGTTCGTAACTTTTGCTAGTTGGTGTACCTATTATTTGTTTTTGGTGTATTTGATGGTAAGACCAATTTGGTTCCAGTGGTAAGACATGTAAGACCAATTTGGTTCCAATGGTAAGACATGTAGGGGACTTGTTTATTTTAAGATCCTTACAGATTAACAACTTCAGCGTTTAATCAAAACGAGGAAAGAAAACCAAAGTGTTGCTCTCACAACGCTTTGCTCGGCGAAGCCGAACAAACGTTGCCGCAACACATTACGTTGCCCATGCAACGTAGATCTAGTTATACTTTTGGCTTTCAATTTAATTTCACCATTTTAAAATGACACGTTTTTGCCAAAACTTTTATTTTTGGCTCTAAACATCAGACAACTGATGCTCAGTAAGTTTTAATGTAAACATTGGCCATTTTTAAAGAAATCTGTTTTGTTTATTAAAGCAATATTTTGAGGCTACGAATCAATAAAAACTTTATCCTTTTGTTTTATATACATTAGAAAAATGTGTCTAAAAGGAAAACTGTATGGATAAAAATGCGGGGGCGGATCTACACCAAAATATTGAAGGGGGGCAATGCGACAAGGGCACCAATAATTGACCACATTGACAAATTTATTAAAAAAAAGAAAACTGAAAAAAAGGAGGAACGAGGGCACCAGAAAAAATCTTGGAGGGCGGGGTACCCCCACCCCCTAGATCCGCCAGTGTAAAAATCCAGAGCATGTAAAGGCTACTAAAACTAGGTTGATTGTTTAAAACATGATAACTTTAGCTTTCGGAATTTTCAACATATTTTATTTTTCAGTATCATTGTTAATATATAAGCAAAATTTTAGAATCTATAGTCGACGTACGGCTAGGAATATAGTTGGAGAAAAGACAAGCGGTTAGGGAATAGTAGGAAGGATTTATGAAAGGATATCCTAGGACAGATAGTGATGGTTTGAAACGCATTGAAGAAGAAGTATTGAAATGATTGTAGTATTAAAGAAGTTTGGATATGAGAAGTACTGATTATTTACGATTAAGAGACTATTAGGGGTAGGCATGCCTGAACCGTTTGAAAAATAAATAATATGGATGTAAACAGGGGCAATGCACATAGTTTAGGTTGTGGGAAGGAGTTGTCAATGCCTTTTCAGAACAAAATATGAGATAAAACAGGGAAGTGCTCCATCCCCTAAAATGTCTGCAGTTTCCATAAATGATCTACTGGCATTTACTGAAAACAACTGGATCCCATCAATGATTTAAACGCTACGGAAAAATTTGAATCTTGAATCATATTATTCTGTCAGCCCTAATTTTTGCGATAGCTTTTAATAATATTTTTACTTTAAATTCGAGATGGACAAAGAACCGGATTTACTAAATATGTGGATTGGAAATACGCATGAGTTTTGGTCTTCTATAGAATTGGAACTATCCTGATTTAATCTTCGATTCTAAGACCCAAGAATATACACATATCTTAATCCCCGATTCTATCAAAGAAATTTTTCTCTGTTTATATTTTTTTGTAATGTTAGTTTCTCTAAATAAATGCATGTCAAGGTCTTTTGAAAAAAAAAACAAACAACAGCAAACGGTTCTATTATTTTCCTTTTCAAAAAAGGCAAATCGAACATTGTAGGTTGATACAACATGATTTGTTACCCAGATTTCTTGTCTTCACCGAGTTCACCTTATACCTGTCTAAATTCCCTCTAATTGTCTGTTGTATCAACAAAAAAAAAAAAAAAAAAAAAAAAAAAAAAAAATTGAAATTCGGCACTATGAATTGATAGAAACTAATTTTTCCTCCTAAAATTTGCTGTCCTGATGGACTAGACTATGTGTTCCAGTATCAAATCTAAATCGAGTTCCGAGCTTGGGATTTAATATTTTTATCTTTTCTACTTCTTTTTCGTTTTTTGATTATGATGGAGTGGTTTTCACATAGTCTCATATCTAGAATTGACTTCCAGTTGCTACGGTGGGTTGTCGCAGCTGAGATCAAGGTCTAAGTCCCGTACTACATAACAGAAAGCATTCCAACTGCGTCACCCCAAGACGTCATATCCCAATCGTCATATCCCAGACGTCATATCGTCGTCATATCCCAAGGGATATGAAATCGAGATGCCAGTTCGCTAATTCCGGTGCTTAGAGAAATTAATGATAATAGAATAGATGGTACAATAGTACCAACCTGTATGTAATGTAGTGTAGGATAAATACATTTATCCGAATATATCTGTCTAAATAAAGGGAAGTTAGGGCGTAAATGTTAAAACTTATTAATATGAAAGACTTTTTTTTACAAAAAGCTGCAAAATTTTGGCCTGAAATATATAAGGTTTTAAGATCCCCCTCTCCCGCTCTAAAATTTTTCATTAATTATTATGACACACAAATTTTGGCAATTGGGGAGGGTTACTGGAAGTAATAAATCAACAATGACTCATCTTATTTTTCTGCCATATGCACACAGAGGAAGCAGCTGGCATGAAGTCACTCTTAACTTTGTTAATAGGTTTCTTGACCCCCAATATTTGCAATCGACATGGATCGCATCCCTGGTTTCAATCAACTGTTCTATAATGATACAATCCATGGTACAACCCATCTATTTTAAAATATGATCATGATTAACAAGAAGTTGCAAAGTTTGAACTGTTTTGACTCCTTGTCTTATTTTCTCTTTTTCTGTCCTTTTAGCTCCTTGAGCTTTGACTGAAAAAGTTTCGTTTGACAGGGAAGTCTTTTCCCTTTTTTCTTGTTTTCTTTTTTTTGCTTTAGACCTCCTGGTACCTGTGAACAATGATAGCAAACACGTGTTTGTATTTTATTTAGAATTAAAGATTTCCCAACGTTTTGTCAAGGTTCTTACTATGTTTATTTCATTTTTTACCCCTACTATAGCCATTTCGCTTCTATATCCAGTTAATACCGAGGAGCGAGCTAGATAACAGATAATATATTTTATTTCAAATTTGATTTCAGTTTACAATCTTACTGCAGAGAATCTTGAGCCTATGGCATTAGTAATTTTTAATACCATACTTAATGCGTTAAATCATATTCATATCATATTTGCAGGTTGTAAATAGCCATGAATGAAACCCCAAATGGATAGAAATTACACTACATAATTAAGTCAAAACGAAAACGTACAGAAAATAGCCAAAATGGGAGTAATGATAACTCTCCTAAGCTTTCTAAATACCAGAACGTCATTTATGTTATTTGCGCAATCAGTCAGCGATAACTTGATTGCGGGCTTTCGTCGTTCTAAGGGTTTTTAATTCTTAACTCCATTGTTAATTTTTGGCATTAGTTTTTCTTCTTAAATTTGGAACTTATTTTTGAAGGTAATTCTTGTTATTTGTGAAGCTCATTGATTTCAAAATTAATTCTGCTCATCTAAAATGGTTAAAATTATTCTGGAATACGTTTAGAATACACGCCAAACAAGTTCCTTTACATAAACTTTACTACAAATCCCAAAAAACTACTTTAAGAGACCCGAAACAAGTTCACAGTCTTGTGGATACCACATACAAGATTTTAACGATGTAACAAACACACAAACCTAAAACTCTACTTATTTCTGCATAAAAAAAACTACCTTGCTTTGGGTAACAACAATTACTTGGAGACTTTGCTACCCTTCACAGGAATGAGGCACGAATGTCGCTTGAAATAACGTTATTTTTTGTCTAACGTATTTGAAGTGTCTTGAATGAGACATTTTCGACTTAGTCATGGTCACTTACCCTTACCAGGGCAAATTTTCCTTACTAAGCAGATGTGCCTCTGCAAATATCCAATTGAACCTCTGCAAAGAGGGTAGTGGATCACATGGGATTCTCTATCTCCTATTAAGTAAATTCACGCCTGCAAATGCAACTTGTTTGAAAAATATATTTTTGACTGGGATACATCCCATAGCTTGGAGCGCACCGATGCGTTAGCTTTGAGTAATCGAAGTACTACTTCCTGAGATGTTCTATAAATAAAAGCTGAAAAAGAGGTGAATGGGGTAACAAGAACTCACCAATTCTAGCAACAGACACACTGCATTGAAGTGTCATTATTGTAGTTTCTACGGCAGAACGAACATTTCCTATATATAAAATAAATAAAATTTTCTATAAATAAAAGCTGAAAGAGGTGAATGGGGTAACAAGAACTTACCAATTCTAGCAACAGGCACACTGCATTGAAGTGTCATTATTGTAGTTTCTACGGCAGAACGAACATCAGGGAAAGAGCAGACGGCAGACAATGTGGCTTCTGGAAGGGCATGAAGACGTAAAGTCGAAGAAGTTATGAGCCCCAAGGTCCCCTCTGAACCAACAAATAAGTTGGTTAAATTGTAGCCTGCAGCACTTTTCCTGAAACATCGAATATATCACAAATTCAAGCTATTAGATATAAGAAATCGGTATATGTAATTTATCACTGCTAAATTAAGTCTTTAGAGCACATTAAAGAGCATATGTAGGACACGATTTCATACACAAAAACGACTTCACACTACATGAATCATGCCAAGTCAGCCTTAAAAAACGGAAAAAAAAAAGAAAAATCACAATACGCTGTGAAAAACTCAGAAGAAGAAACGAAAGAAGCAAATAAAACTAGGATAATAAATTAAGGAAAACGAGAAACAACAAAGCACTACGGAAAATAAGAAGAAGAATTAAGGAATATGAAACACAGGACCAAAAATATCAAAAAAAGGGAAATGGCGTGGCATTATTTAAGTTCTTATTTAAAGTCTGCACGAACTTTTTGTATCGGGACGTACTAGCGTGGGTTGAAGTAAATTATATTACTGATTGTGCTTTTATTCTTGGAAGTCCCACTCTTTCGTGTTTACAAGGGGTAAGGAGAAACATGTCTGTGTGGGAGTTTGATATCAAATTAATGCCAAATGCAAGCACAGGGTATGACACCTTTATAGAACTCTAGCGGCATTAGTTTACAACAAGTTTAGCCATTCAAAATAAATTATTAAATTAGTCCCTCCTGTATGCATCTTTGTAGTTCGCTTGAAATATTTTCATAAGTTTCGAAAAAATTTTATGATTAAGGGTTATGTTATTGGAATTATAAACAATGCTTAAAATTTGTTTTTGAATTAAAAAATCTTGAAAATCTTCATTGCACCCACCATCTTTATTAAAAACCCTACCTAGGTAACTGAAACTCTCCACCTGATTGATCTTCTCTTTATCCAACATTACTTCTTTACTTTCAGTTATTCCTAGTCTTAACAAAGCCTTCTTAACATTAGCGTTTGAACTTATTCCTGGACCATGAACTTGCAAAACCTTTAGCAATTCATTCATTTTGTTAATATTTACATTTATGATGCTTAAATCATCAACATAATATATGTCTAGGAGTTTTAATTCCCCACCATATTCCGTGTTATTCCATTGCCTTTGTTGTGCTCCTTAGGATAAAGTCCATCAAAATTATCCATATAAATGAGGATATAACGTTATCGCACCTCTGCTTAACTTCTGGTTTAATACAAAACCAGCTACTAACCTCATTTCCTACTTTAACCGCAGCAATGTTATTCTCGTACGTAGCGCTAATCACTTTAATGTATTTACCTGGTATACCAGAAAAAGACAGGACCTTCAATAAAGTTCTTCTATCAGCTGAATGAAACTCATGCTCATAATCTATAAAACTGAGGAGTTAAAAGCTTTGATGACTCAGGCACTTCTAATTATCATTGTAAGAGTTAAAATTTGGTCAACACGTCCTCTATCCTTCCTAAAAACACACTGTTCCTCCATTAAAGCTTTATCTACAGCATCACTAAGTCTAAAAACTGTTATCATACTAAGTAATTTGCTTCCTACAGAAACCAGGCTCACTCTAATTATCTGTCTTATGGCGGGGTTTAATTAGAGCATCCCTAAAATCGCTGGACACTTTCCCTTTTTCAAAAATTATATTCATAACCTTCAGCAACTTATCTCTACCCTTACATTCACCATATTTGAAAAACTCACTTACCACACTATCAGCACCTGATGCTGTATTATTTCTTAATACTTTTTGTACAGTAACTAATTCTTCCTCATAAAATAAATATTCCTTCACATCCAAAACGTCACCAACCTTTTCACTCTTTTCTGTAGCGCTGTTCCTGTAGCGCTACCACGGTTTAGCACTGTTAGACCAGGAATTGTGTGAAAAAAAGGGTCTAACCCGAGACAAATTGCAAGAGAAATGCTTCTCTGACTACCCGACTCAAAAAAACACGCTGATTCCAAATACACAAAGTTGCTCATCTAGCTGTTTCAAAAATATGTTTTCTTGAGTTTGAGGTTTATTTCGAGGAAGTAAACTTCGTGTTTCGAAATAAAGGCGCAAAATAACAACATTGATGTCTAAAATAGTGTAATAGAGTACGGTGATTATGAACATCACTTTTACTTAAACGAAAAATGCAAACTCAGGGTTTTTGAGGTTGAGATTGATTTTTAAGAGGTAAAATTCATATTTCCATGTAAAGGCGTACAACAACAAAATTATTGTCTTCAATAGTGTAATAGATCACGGTGATTATGAGAATAACTTTTATTTGAACAAAAATTTAAAACTTTCATTTACCTTTTTGGGTTGAACGAAGAATATACAGCAAATTACCATTAAACTTTAAATTGTCGATATGAATTGTATCATTTAGAAGGAGAAATAGTGGAAGAGTGGGGAAGGGGAGAGAAAGGTGCAGGCTCGGTGGATGAAGCTAGTGGATTAAGGAAGCCTGAAGATTTCATAGCAGCAAACGGGGATCCTATCCATAAGTCATGCAGGTCTAGCTTCACAGACAAGAAATCTATTAGACTTTGCTTTTCATCATTTTCGCAGGGGAAACAAACACAGAGGCGAAAATCTTCCCGTTTAACTGGAAACTTCAACTTCAAATCTGATTTCACATTATTTCAAACATATCTTAAAGTCCAGAGCCTTCCATAATCTGTCCAACAGCCCCAACGTAACTCTTGAGTGTGTGGAAGCCACTCATCCGCAGGATTTTTTTCTGAAAGGACATGCATCCGTATCGGCAGCAGTAATGGTAAGAATTTTCCCGTAAAGTGGCTGATCAAATTTCAGTTCTGGAGTCACACCATATCAGGGAAACAGTTCACAAACAAAGCTGAGTGTGGAGAAGATACAAATGGGATCACTTAGTCTCATATCTATCATGAGTGTGAAGATAATGGAGGTTTTCCCTGTGTAAGAGCCGGACAGCGTATCAACATACACCTCGCTCATAGCTCCCTACCAGCTAGGCAAGGGTGCAGAAAAAGTCTGGAAATCTTCCATAGAAAGTCAAAAAAATTTGAGGGATCCGGAACCGAAGCTTGCGGTAGCGGATCGTAAAGAAGGTTAGGTTGTACTAGTGCCTATCAGAGATACATGATGGGAATTCAGTTCAGTTCAGTTATCTGCCTCCTCTTAACAAACAATCTCCTATTAAGTACTGTTGAAGACCTCAACAGTGACGTCACAGAAACAATTATGTCCATACCGTGAAAAGTGTCGTTACCATTAAGGGTTTGGACGTTGTGATTGACGTTAACAGTTATGTGCTTCATGCAAGAAATTCCCTTCAGTACTTCAATCTTAGTGCAGTTAAAAACCAAAGCTTGTCCGTTATCTCACCGAAGTTTTCAGAATTGGAATACTACACATCCATTTGTTGTTTAATACCTTTGACATTTCTTTTGATTATAGCTGCTGCAACTCGGACGAGAACTTCCTCCTCCAGTTCTAAGTCAACATTTTTTGGCTTTACATAATACTCGTGGAGAATGGCATGAGCTGTGACTCTTAGCGTAATAACGTTCTGTCTGCCGTTTGTCTATATAAATACTGCGCTTTCACCAAATCTCCTTCGTATCTTCTTTATCATGTATCTTTAAGTTCTGTCTGTCATTTATCTATGCAAATATTGCTTTTTCACCAAATCTCTCTCGTATCTTCTTTATCATGTATCTTTCACTATATCCAGAATCCTCTGAATAACCCATGATCTCGTTAATCATACTAACAATGACCATTTAGTATTAGTTGCTCATAATCGTTAGCCTGGAAACACTCGACAGCTTTCTCGAACGCCTCGTTCTGATTCATGTTCTGTGGTCGACCAGATTTTCGTTTTCCAGACTGTGATGGAGTTCTGCAATACTTGTTAGGGATATTAAGTTGCATTAGAAAGTTTGACTAGCCAGATTTGTGGTATATTACTTCAGCAGCGTGTAGATCTTCAGAGGCAGCGCCAGTTCTAGTTATCACTGCTCCTAACCAGTCATCATTTCTCTTTTCACAAATCTCTCTTTGTGTATTTTCAAAGTCTCTCGTTCTAACCTTGAAACTGTCTTCTTTCTTCTTCGTTCTGTCAAAGGTAACTGGCGTAAAGCAAAAGAAACAATTGGATTTGAAGTCAAAGTTTCCAGATAAATGGGTAGATTCTCGCCTTTAACTTTGTGTTACCTACGACTACAATGACAAGTTCTGTTAAATAAATTTCTTGTTTGTCAATATAGACCTGCATGACTTATGGACAGGATCCCCAGTAACTGCTGCGACATCTTCATGATTCCTTGATCGACAAGCTTCATTCGCCGAGACTGCACCTTTCTCTCCCAAAACGACCTTTCCTGACTCTTCCACTATTTCTTCTTTGCAAACGCACAATTCGTATCGACAATTTAAAGTTTAAGAGTAGTTTGCTATATAATTGTCGTTCAACAGTTCAAAGTAAATAATTTTAACGTTCAAATAAAGATGACTTTCATAATCACCGTGATCTAGCACCGTATTATAGATACAAACTTTGCTGTAGTACGCCTATATAAGGAAACGCGGATTTCACCCCCTCAAAATCAGCCTCAACTTAAAAAAACGTATTTGTGAAACAGCTAAATAAGCAAACCTTGCATATTTAGAATTATCACATTTTTCTGAGTCGGGTAGTCAAAGAATCAGTTTCCTTGGAATTTGTTTCGAGTCAAACCATTCCCTTCCTGGACTATATGTCAACGACGTTTGGCGTCTAGTAGTATGCAGTCCATTGCTCTATCTATTGCTCTTTCTTTCCTAAAGTTGAATATTAAAAAAATAAAATAAGCTTATTTTCCAAACAAGTGTTGACTACCCGTTTTAGCATAAACTGGCTATGGATGTATATATATTACCTTGAACGCCTTCCTTTACCAGCAGTATGAAGAATTCGTCCGTTAGATAAGACGACTTCCAAATTAAGTACATTTTCCCTCATTGTACCATATCGAACAGCATTGGTGCCTGAAGCACTAGTTGCTGCCATCCCACACAGAGAGCAGTCTGCGCCAGGGTCTAAAATAACAAGCCTGTTTTGTTGTTTTTCAAGCCTAGACGAAAACGATTTTTGTTTTTATTTATTAGAGTATTTTCATCTTATTCATAAATGTCAAAATCTCTACACTGAAGGAAGCAGAGATTTCCTTTTTTCTTATTCTTATCTTTTTCTTATTGCAATAAAATTAGGCTGACACTATTTACGCTATTTGCTGTTGTTATTTTCTGCCCAATACTTCCTTTTCTGTAAGATCCTGACAATCATTTCATGATAAGCATGAACAGAATGTGCTATTTCAAATAAAAGAGGCCTGATAAATAACGAAATGTGCGACTCGTGAGTAAAAACAACGGAAACGCACAACAAACGAATGTAGCTGTTTTGAAATTGGAAGCAAAATCAATGATCGATTGTATTATTTAAATTGTATTGAAATTTTTCCATAAAGGTAAACAAAAAAATGGAGCAATGAAGGTGTTCGTACTAGGGAAGATTAGACATGAGTAAGGAAACTCCCATAGAAGGCCAAATTTAAACGCTGAGTAGATAGCAGTTGAAAAAAGTAATTATCGAAATGTACATTTACAAGAGAATGCTGTTATTCGTGGAAAGGAATTCGCTGACAAAAGTAGGCGTTATTCAAAGATGGCTTTGGGGGAGGAGAAGACGTCATTGCCCCGGGCGAAGAATTTCAAGGGCGGAAAATTTCAAATAAATAATCTAATGGCTATAATCATTTTGTAGTTTTTGAAAGTTGTTTTTTGTTAAAATAAAGCAGAGGGCGAAGTTAATAAATGAAAACAACTGATAAATCATTTATTAATTAATAAATTAAAATAAATTAAAAAATAAATAGTTAAATAATAATAATAATAACAAAAATAACTAAATAATTAAATCATCTAAATGAACCACCACTAGTGTGATTTGACTACGAACAGCTCCAGCAAAAGAACGCAAGGGGCTGCCATTCTGCCATTCACCAAACAAAAAAAAAAAATCTTGAAATATTTATATAAAATACAAAAATTCTAATTTTAGTAAGACTTTAACAAAACTTAAGAGTGCCAATCAATTAAAAAATAAAAATCGATACCTTTGATTAATTTAGGGAGGTGAATATGATCCACGCGTCTCAAGATCATAAAACTATTTTGTACACTGCGCTCGCACACAGTGAAGGTCTTAGAAGCTGTACCAAATGTCCCTAATTGGAACGAACGGTCCGGTGGAATTCTGATTTTTCTTGTAAATAAACATACTTTTCTCTTCACGTTATTTACAGTTATTAATGGGACGTTGGGTTTTATACAGAATATGCCCTCGACTTTAAATAAATATTAAACTAAAAAAGTCTTTCCAACTGAAAGGAAGGAGCAGCGTTAAAACAAACAGTGAACAGTAATTAATGCGTATACGAGGGGGGGGGGCTGCCCCTTCCTCAGCCCTGGCTTAAGTTTTAAGTTTTTAAAAATGCTTTTCATTCAAATTCAACAGACCTTGTGTTTCAGGAGCCATTCTTAAGAAATTGAGACAGTAACTTAAAGTTCAGCATAAAGAGCGAGGGATGAGGAAGGGTCAGTTGCCCTCATATACGATAATAATTTCTGTTGATATAAATTTTAATGCTGTTCTTCACGTTCAATCGAAAAAAACCCACTTTTTTTAAGCTTTATTCTGACATTTTATGAATCATGTCAGGAAATCCCCCTCTCTGCGTAAAATTCCCCTGATAAATCCTCTCGGAATCTTTCCTCCCCACGGAAAATTCTTCCAATGGAAAATCCCAGCCACAGAAAAAATTTCTCCGAAAAAATTCCTTATATTTCCAGAAAACAAATACCATTTGTAAGGGATGGGCGAATTCCTAACTTACAACCCTTTCTCCAGGGACCATGGGGTCATGTCATCCCAAAAGGCATAAATTATTGAACCAGTCAACTATGCCAAATGGCTAGCTCAAAATTTCGATCGGATGTCTTTAGAGGAAAAGGGATCTGGGAGGGGGGATTGATGCCCTCTAATATTTTTAGTCATTTAAGAAGGTCGCCAGAGCTTTTATTTTCTGTTCGAATGAACCCTCTACCGGTTTTCTAGGTTTAAATGTTCAGTACAGTCACCCCTAAAAAAAAAACAATAGTAAAAAAAAAAACAAAAACACGCACCCGGCATCTTTCTTATAGAATAATTAAAATAGCTTTTACACAAAATAAATTTTCAAAGAAAAGTAAAGAGCTCAATTAAACCAAAAATGACCAAAAACAAAATCAAATAATCTACCAAGCGCACAACTAGCACAAATCAGCATCAATAAATAAATGAAACCCAAAACAAACAGAAATTACAGTGAATAACAGTATCAAACTCAAAACGAGCAAAAATTAACATGAATAGGGCTCAACACCCCTATGACTTCCAAAAACCAGGAAATAATTTGCACTTCACTGAAAAAAATACAAATGAATACGCATTGCCAATTTAATATACATATTCTCATATTTATTCCTTAAAATGTTAATAATATTCGATTTATTAAAGTTGTAAAAGTGAAAACATTTAAAATTTATTTTCTTCCGTAAAGTGCAAATTATGTTTTCGCCTTAATACACCTAGGATTATTAGCAGTAGTAGTAGCACCAGCTGTTATAGTAGTAGCAGCAGAAGTAGAGTTAATAGTGGTAGTCTTAGCTTTAGTAGCAGTAGTAGTAGTAGCAGTAAGAATAATAGTAGCAGTAGCAGTAGTTGTAGGAGTAGAAACAGCAGTATTAGACGCAAATATTGTCTTTTGGTTAGTTCAACATCCCCTACAGCAAGCGCTGTAAGTTTCGATTTCACACACGAAACTTTTTCTAAGATATTTCAGATATGCCCTTATGACAACCTGCATAGGGATGGCAGGTTGTCGTCCGTACAACAGGAATTTTCAGAAATATTCTCTGAAAATTTCCCCTTCATACCCATAGGTATGCTTGTAAAAGCAGTCACAGCAGTAGTATAATTACTCAACAATTAGCCATTGCTATGATATTGTAAATTTGCTCTTTGGATAACCTGTGTATTCATATATTTCCTTAAGTCTTCATCTTAATGCTCTTAACCTTACAAGTAGTTGCGATAGAAGTAGTAATTGGAGCAATAGTAATAGCAGTAATAAACTAGTAAACGTTGCAGTAACATTAGTAGAAGTGTGCATATATGGCCATTTGATCAATTGATCTTCCCCTTCAAGTATTCTCTGAGAATTCCAGCTTAACGCACAAATCAATTCTTAAGATACGCTATTTTGACAATCTAAACGCACTTAGTGTCTTTTGTTAGTTCGAATTTGCCATCCATATCCTCTCAAATTTTACCTTCCTAGACTTGGCCTTAATAGAACTGTTATCACAGTAGTTTCGGCGGTAGTAAAAGCAGTTGTAGTTTTTTTGTCGTATTAGTATTAGTAACAGTAGAAGCAGTATTAATAGCGGTAGTAGCAAGTGCATATTGCCTTTTGGCCAGTTCAACATTGCTTTCATGATGCCCCTCAAGTTTCACCTTGACACGTTAAGCCGTTCCTAAATATTGTTGATGTGCGCTTTTGACACCTTTTTGACGCCCTTTTAATTTTAATACTCTAAGCCTTACAAGTTGCTGCAATTAAAGTAGTAGTTGGAGTAGTTTAGCAGCAGTAGTAGCATAAGTAAAAGTAGCAGTAGTATCAGCCTTAGTAGTGACATTCATTTATTACCTTTTTGTCAATTGATCTTTCCCTATAAGTATTCTCCGAAAAATTCAACTTAATACCCAAATCAATTCTTGAGATACGCCCTTTTGACAATTTGCATGTACATTGTGTGTTTTGATTAAGCTCAAATTCCCCCATAATATTCTGTCCAATTTTCACCTTAATAATTGTTGCCTTAATTGTACTAGTATCATAGTAGTAGCAGTGGCTGAAACAGTAGTAGTAGTAATAGTGCATAATTATTAGTAGTAGCAGCAGTATTAATAGCAGTAGTAACAGGTACATTTTGCCTTTTGGTCAACTTTGAACATCCCACTCATAATACCCCTGAAGTTTCCTCTTGATACGAGAAGCCGTTCCAAAAATATTGCTGATACACCCGTATCAGCAATCTGTATACACATAGTGTGTTTTGGTTTAGTTCAACTTTCCCCTCAACGTTCTCTCAAATATTTTTTTTCAATACCCTCAGCCTTAGTAGTACTCGCTACAGAAGTAGTAGTTTTAATGATAGAAGTGGTAGCAGTAATAGTACTTGGGGTAGCAGTAGAAGCAGCAGTAGTATACTCAGTCATTCCTGAGTTACATCTTTTGACAACCCATTTACATTTACATGTTTTACATGATTTTGTTCAATACTCCACTCAGCATTCCCTTAAAGACTCATCTTAGTGCTCTTCGTATTTTGGGAAAGTAGAAGTCAAACATACATACCTTTTCTCAATATCATATACTATATGTAAAAA
Organism: Artemia franciscana; assembly: GCF_032884065.1. Lineage (NCBI taxonomy): Eukaryota > Metazoa > Arthropoda > Branchiopoda > Anostraca > Artemiidae > Artemia > Artemia franciscana. The sequence continues at coordinate 14,037,543 of NC_088874.1, forward strand.
ATGAACAAATTGCATAACTCGCAGCCCTTGCCCTGAGGCCTCAGGGAGGGGTGTTGACATCCCCAAACGCACAACTACTGAACCTTTCAACAATGATAAAAAAATTGATATCTCAAAACTTTATTTGGATGTTTGTTATGTAAAATGATCGACCTGGTGTGGGGGAGGGCTGGTTTCTCTCAAATCAATTTGACTCTCAAAAAGGGCGCTGTAACTTCCGTTTTAAAATCAAATGATACCCATCTGAACTTAATAAGACCACCCACTCCATAAAAACCTTATCTGCTCCCAGGGCATAACTTAAAGCAATTGCCCCAGGGCTGTGGGTGGTTGTGCTGACCCTGGAGGCATTGTTATATGTTCTTTGGACTATTTTAAACAAAATTGCTATGGCAGAATTCCAATCAAATACATTTGGAGAGAAGAAAGGTAGTTGGGGGGGGGGGGCTAGTTGACCTTCATCACTATTGGCTCTCAAAAGGGAACTAGAACTTCCAATTTTAACTAAATGAGCCACCTCTAAAGTTTATACAAATATCCCTTCCATAAGAACCTTAAATGCCCAAGCAGTATAACTTACAACCCTCGCTCTCAGGCTCTGGTGGTTTGCGTCAAACTCAAAATCCTTTTATTATGATCTTTGGATTATTTTGAATAAAAGGGCTATCTCAAAATACCTATTGGATGCATCTCGGGAAAACACGACGTGTTTGTGTGCGTGTGTGTAGGGGGGGGGGGTAACTACGCTCTGATCACTTTGGTTCTTAGAAAAGAGCCCTAGAACTTCTGATTACCAATCCAAAGAGTCCCCTCCGAAGCACATACGACCCACCTTTCTATAAGAACCTTATATGCCCCCAGGGCATCGAATGAAATCAAAGAAACAGCTCATTCGAATGAAAATTAAAAGTTCTAGTGACCTTTCCAGGTGATCCAAAATTGAAGGGCAACTAGTTCCCTTCCCTAACCCCCTTTTTCCCCAAGCCCTTTTTCATCTCCAATCAAAATTCTGAGAGAGCCATTCGATTTAGCATAGTTGAAACGTTCAATAACTATGCCTTTTGGGATGACAAGACCCCATATAGCCTCCGAGAAAAGAGCTGTAAGTCACTCAATTTTCCCAATGTTCATATACAGTATTTTTTGTTGGGAGATGTACGGATTTTTTTTTTGGGGGGGTGGGGGTGGAGGAGATTATTCACGAGGATGAATTTTTTGTGGGAAATCTTTAAGAAAAAAGTTTTACACGGGAGGGGGAAGGGAATTTCGTGGCATGAGTTGAAAAACGGTCAGAATTAAATTAAAAAAAAAGTTTTTTCCATTAAAAGTAAGGGGCAGCAATAAAACTTAAAACGAACAGAAATTATTCTGTAGTTGAGGGGACCACTCCTTCCTTAGCCCTTGCTCTTTACGCAAACCCTCAATCACTCACGCTTTTCTCACAATTCTTTGAGAAAGACTGCTAAATCACAAGGGCCATTAAATTTGAATGAAGTGTGTTTTGAGTTGGGCTGAATACCAAACTAGAGAGTTTAAAATTTGACAATGTTGAAGATTGATGGAATAATTTTAGGAAAACAATTTTTTAAGTTGCTGGTAGTGTCTTAGGCAAGAAAGTTAAGAATAAAGCTAGGAATATTAGTGAAAATGCCTTATGTTTAATAGATATGAGATGGAGCTTGTACAAGAATCATCTGAGCGATAGATCATATGAAAACAAAAAGAATGTAGAGAAAGTGGAGAAAGCATCAAAACATGAACTAAGGAGGTCAACTGTACTCAAGGGGTGGGGGTTTGAACCCCCCCCCCCAAAAAAAAATGCTTTTCTGACTCGTAAAAATGTAACGAAAATGGATATAAACAAATTTTTTACGCGTTTTTCTGTTTTTTGTGTGTCCCCTTCCACCGAAAAAATCCTTGAGTAAAACACCCCCAAAAATAATCCTAGATACGGCCCTGAAGAAGAATTGAAATGAATAAAATTGCCGTAGATCTGGAAGATACAGCTAGACGGCATAATAGCAAAATATTGTACTGACATGTTAATAAATGGAGAGGGAGTGGTCAATTCGGACTCTTCCCAGTTAAAGATATGAACGGGGCCACAATTAGTTATAATGAAAGAGTTAAAGACAGATGGGTAGAACAGTTTGAGAATGTGCTAAACCAAATAGAGTTGCAGGAAAAGATATAAAGGAAAACGAAAAAGTTCATAATATCATGGATGTGGAGGAAGATTTGTTTTGTGAAGAAATAGTTAACGATAGTACTAAAAGGATTAAAAAATAATAAGACCCTTTGTGCTGATAGTGAAGTAAATGAATTTCTTGAAAATGGTGGCTCTGAGGTTAGAAATAAGTTACTGAAGATTGTGAATACGATTTTTGAAAAAGGGAAAAGTACCTATCGATTATAGGAAAACCCTAATCAAACCACTGCTTAAGAAAGGGGAGAAAAGTGAGTGTGGTAATTATCAACGCATTAGCTTGGTCTCTGTAGGTAGCAGATTACATGGTAGTATAATAATTTTTAGACTGAGAGATGCTGTAGACAAAGCTACAAGAGAAGAACAGTGCAGTTTTAGAAAGGGTAGAGGATGTGTCGACCAAAATTTCACTTATAGGTTGATAATTGAGAAGTGCTTGAGTTATCAAACACCTTTGGTCCTCCGTTTTATAGATTATGAGCAAGCGTTCTATTCTGTTGATAGAAAAGCTTTAGTAAAGGTCTTATACTTGTATGATATACCAGACAAATTCACTAAAGTGATTAGGGCTATTTACAAGAATAATACTGCTGCGGTTTAGATAGGAAATGAGTTTAGCAGCTGGTTTTGTATTAAATCAGGATTTAAGCAGGGTTATGTTCTATCCCGCTGTATATGGATCGTTTTGACGAATTTTGTCTTATACTTGGGGAAGGAGCACAGGAAAGGCAATGGGAGAACAAGGAAATAAATGGGGAGGAAAAACTCTCCTGGGCTTGGATTATGCTTATTATTTAAGGATCCTAGATGGAACTGCGAGCAAAATGAATGAAGTTTTAGAGGTTTTGCGAATTTAGGGTACCAAAACAGGTTTGAAAATTAATGTTAAGAAGACTAAGCCATCAAGTCTAGGAATAAGTGAAGATGAAAAAGTGACGTTGGTTAAAGAAAAGATTGATGAGGTGGACAGCTTCACCTAATTTGGTAGCATTATTAGTAAAGATGGTGGGAGGAGTGAAGATGATGAAAATAGAATACCCAAGGCTCAGTCTTTTTTTTTCACAGTTAAAAAAGTTTGAAAGTAATGACAGTGATCAAATAGTGTTCTGAAGCATGGGCGCTCCAAGAAAAGCGGATGTATATTTCCTAGACGTTTTCCAGAAACTTCTTTCTTTTTATTTAATTACTTAAATTACTTTAATTACGTAACCGAGCTACATTCTTCTCAAATATAACCAAGCAAGATAAACTTCTTAAAACATTCTTATCAAAAATGATTTTTTCCAAGAACTTTGAACATGCAATTGTTCATTTGCCAATCAAGTGGGACAGAACAACAATCAAAGTATTATGATCTTAATTGAGCTAGTTTTGATCTGATATAAGTCAGCAATCATAGACTAGGATTTACTAATATTGAAAGCAATATTTAGAAACCCGACGATAATGGGGATTAAAAACCTAAAAATGCATAAAAGAATATTTAACACAAAAATTTTACCCGTGATAGAATATGGAGCAGAGATATGGGGTGGAGAAACGGTGCTGCGACTGGAGTCCCTTTAGCTCCAGTATTATAAAAGAGTGTTTGGTCTACATCAGACAACTCATTCACAGATTCTGAAAGGTGATATGGGCCTGTTTTCTTTAAAGCTACGTAGGTATATTTTAATGCTTATATTCTGGTTGAAGTTAACTAAGAGTAATGAAGATAGACTAGTAAGAGTGGCATATGAAGAGATGTTGAAATGTGGTTTAAAAACCTCGTGGCCATCCCAAATTAAATCATTACTAGAAAAAGTAGGAATGCCTTATTTATGGAATAATGGTCTTTGTTCTAGTGATGTACCAACAAATTTAGAAAGCGAGGTACGATTTATATTAGAGAGTCAGGAAATTCAGCATTGGCAAGGGTTGGTTTTAGATTCTACTAATCTATCTATCTATTGAAACTAATAAACTTTTATCAAAACACTTTACTAGTATTTACTTATTTGCTAATAATTAATTTATCTATAAATATTTATCAGTAAATTTGATACTTATTAATAATCACAGGTCTAGGATTTAGAATTCCAAGGCTTAAACAGAATTACATATCATGGTTGCTGTCATTGCTTTAAGGGCGGCGCACAGTAATCCGGGATTTAAAGACGCATTTTGAAAAAAAATTGTCGTGTCAAAAAAAATTGTCATTTGTAGTTGATTCGAAAATGTTCGCTATTATTTCGATTAATCTTCACAGTAGAAGTTCATTGCAAAAACAAATTAGGAGGGATTTCAAAAAAGAGCCTGAAACCCGTCAAAAGTCGCATCCAAATGAAAGTGGGCTGCTAGTACAGTCAATCTAAATTAATTTTTAGGTACCTCAAAGAAATTGCAATTGTTTTTATTTTGGTATCATTCAAACCGGAAAAAATTCTCGACAACATTAAAAATCGATCGAGGCCAAATTGATGTTTTTTCGTCTTTTCTTCTAAAACAACGACTTTAAAAAAATTTCAAGCATCAAAAACAAGAAGAACTAGAGGGAATTCTTTCCGCAAGACAGTGGAAATCTAATTAGAATGAATATTTTGGCTCTACGTCCATTAGAATATTCCTATCTTTATCTCCATATGTCATATCTCTAATTAGAGTATTCATTCTAATTAGATTTACACTGTCTTGCGAAAAGATTTCCCTATTGTTCTTCTTGTTTTTGATGTTTGTGATGGAAAGGCAGTGTGGTTTTCGTCGCTATTTAAGAAAATTACTTTTAAAAAGTTAGTGATCTGGGACGTAGATCTCAAATATAAACTCAATTCTGTATTTTGATCATCCCTGAGTCGTTTTCACCCTAACAAACGAGGAAGATAAAGCATGCGTCAATATACGTTGGATATTACAGGAAGTCGGACCCACGTAGAGAAAATATACACTTCCTATGCCGAAATGCAAGGAAAACGTCGTGTCCAAGTATCTCGCATATTTTTTCCTCCCCACACAGACACACCTAATCGAATAAATGGTTTTGCACACGTCTCAAAATCGTCCTGCATCTGCAATGTTCTTCAACGCTCTTGGTGAGAAATTACTCAATATATGCGGTAATGCGCAAGAACAAGCTGACCAATTTTGCCGACATTCGAGTTTGAAAGAACGTGTAAGCAGTACGCTTACTGATCAACTTTGGTTTCTAGTTAACTTCTTAATTACATTTAAGATACAAGGCAGGTTTTTCAAAGCTGAAATCACAGCATAGCTAAATTGTCAATAAATACCACTTCTCTACTAGAATGATTGAGATGTACGGGGGATAACCACAACTTTATGATTATTCGTTTGGCAATGTCTTGAGAAGCTTTCAAAAGCATCTGAAGAGATTGCTGTTACTCTATAGCGATCAGCTTCTAATGTACGTCAAACCTGGTTTCAAATAGGGGAGGTCGAGGTTGAACCGGACATGGTTTGAACCGGACACTCTCAATTACTCATACACCGCTTGGTGAAAAATTTAATAGTGCCATCTAGCCTTCATGACAAACAGCAAACAGTTTCCTTACCTCGCACCAGCTAGTCACAAATACAATCCGAAGTCAGTAAGACTGTAGCTACAGCAGATGAACATACTTGAACATACAAGCCCAACACTTTTCCAGTCTTTCGAAGAAGGCTTACACGTTGTGAATTGATGATAGGTCTGAAAACAGTAACCAGATTGACTAGAGGTAGAGGAAAGACTGAAGTACCGGGACTTCAGTGGGTAACAGGACGTCTACCCTGTGTTCACATTAATCTTCTGATGCAAGAACTTACAAATTTTCGTATCAGATAAGCGACCAACACAAAGAGTCTGGCATTTCAAGGCAACATAGGAGCTGCAAAGACACGCATGTATTTATTGACTTTTTTGAGTAGTCGTCTCCTTTCGAGGGCTATCCGCTATAGCTTCGAAACCTTGCTACTGGCATGGCTTCCGCAGAAAACGTGAACGCCAACAAAGCAGTGAAAGTCAGGACTAAGATTCTTGACGGAATGTTGGGAAATCTCTGAAGGAACATTCATTCAAACGGAAGGATCAGGGAGTGTTTTTGACGGTGAAGCAAGAAAATGGAGGATAAATCCAGCACTTGGACCCTCCATTACTGTTTCAGCGTATTCTAACAATATCCAAAAGACTGAATATGGACGAAAAATCTTCATTCAAATATGAACGTTACTCCTATTCTGCATTGCTTTTTGATGATTCTGGCACGTACCGAAAACCAAATAAACCAGAGCTAGCAAAAGCTCTCAAGCGACTTTCACATAGTTATACTATTGGGGGAAAACATAGTCTGAATTACATCTACGTCTTAGATGGGGACGCTTTGCTTTACAGGATTCCCTGGGCGAAGAAAAAACCGTTTTCGAAGATTTTAGATCGATACTGGAACTACGTTTTGACCAATTATATAGACACCATTATTGTCTTTGATGGCCACGACATCGCTGCTTCAACAAAGGATATGAGTCATCTTAAGCGAAACTGTGTCACTGGACGGGAAGTACTGTTTATCCCAGAAATGAGACTGACCGCCAAAAATGGGATTTTCTTTCGCGCGAAAAATAAAAAGCCCGTTTCGTCAATGCCCTTTCTGACTATTTAAAAGGCAAAAGTCTGACAACCGTCCAAGCTAAAGCTGGTGCTCACTTTTGTACTTACAGCGGTTGAGTGTTTGAAGACTTTGGACACTGTAATTATCGGTAACGATACCGACTTATTGGTGTTGTTACTTTATCATTGTATTTCTGTGCACCACAAGGTCTACCTGCACAGAGAGTCCAAGTCAACCACTTCAGGTGCAAGCTGGAATATCGAAGCCATTGTTACGAAGATTGGTACTGAAACGTGCCATCTGCTTCCTGTTGTTCTCACAATTTTTGGCTGCGACACAAATTTCAGTTTATATGGACTAGGCAAAGGGTTTGCGCTTAAACGGCTGACAGACAACAAGCAGTATAGGAAAATACTTCAACCTTTTATCGATTGATGCATCGAAAGAAGAGATAAAAGCAGCGATAGAGACTGAACCTTCTATATTGTACGGTGGAAAATCTACTCACAATCTTGCCAGTTTCAAACACTGAGTCTTTCAGCTGAAAGTAACAACGTCTACTACTTTCGTCCATCCCTAAGATCTACCTCCTACTTCAGCAGCAGTGAAATATCACTGTTTCCAAACCTATCTTTAAGTAAAAGATTGGATTGAGCTTCGGAGCCCTGCCATTGATCTCGGGAATTGAAGATGGAGACTTAAGAACGGCAACCTGTGCCATATTTTCACGGATCTTCCTGCAGCATCAAAGAAAATTCTCACGGTAATAAAATGTGGTTTTAAGGGATTCTGTAATAGTGACCTGGTGCAGCTGGCATCGAATTTGAAATTACTTGCAAATCTTCAAAGGAGCTAGTTGCTCTTACTCTAACTTTCATACACTCCGTGCATGAAAGAGGGTGTTCTCTTCTCAACGCCCCGCTCTTTACGCTAAAGTTTGACTCTTTGTCTCAATTCTACTTTATTAAACAGTAAAAAAATTTAGCGTAAAGAGTGGGGCGTTGAGAAGAGAACATCCCCTTTCATACACGGGGTAATTTCTGTTCGTTTTAAGTTTCAATGTCGTTCCTTACTTTCAGTTAAAAAAAACTTTTTTTTTATTTAATTTCTGAACGTTTTTGAATTAATGCATGTTTGATTTTGGCTCTCCGTAGATAAATTATTAAAATGAGATTTTCATATTAATTCTTTTTTTGGCTAAATGGCTTTCTCTTAGTTTTGATCAGACAATTTTGAGAAATAAGGGGTGAGGAAGGAGGCCTAGTTGCCCTGCAATTTCTCGGTTACTTAAAAAGGCAACTAGAACTTTTAACTTTTAACGAACATTTTTATTAGTAAAAAATATACGTAACTTAAGAATTAACTTACGTAGCAAACTTCTATATTATTATATTTTTATTATGTATATGAGGGGGTTTGTCCCCTCGTTAATACCTCGCTCTTTACACTAAAGCTTAAGTTTAGTCCCAATTCTTTAAGAATGACCCCTGAACCCGAAAGGCCGTAGAACAAATAGTGGAAATTACTAAAAATACTTTAGCATAAAGAGCGAGGTATTTAGGAAGAGAAGAACCCCTCATATGCATAATAATACCTGTTCGTTTTAAGTTTCAATGCTACTCCTTACTTTCAGTTGAAAAAACTTTTTCATTGTTTTTTTTATAGTAATGCTAGAAAATCCTCTTCCGCCATGACATATTCCTCCAAGGAAAGATCCTCCCACATAGCCTCCTCCCCTCAGCCCCCCCCCCCAAACCAAAAAAAATCCCTCTGAAAACGTCTGTACACTTCCCAATAACCATTACTGTATGTAAACACTGATCAAAGTTTGTAACTTGCAGCCCCTCGCCCGGGGACTGTGGGGAGTAAGTCATCCCCAAAGACATAGTTATTATGGTTTTTGACTATGTTGAACAAAATGGCTATCTCAAAATTTTCGTCCGCAGACTTTGGGAAAAAAAATGAGCATGGGAAGGGGCCTAGGTGCCCTCCAATTTTTTGATCACTTAAAAAGGGCAATAGAACTAGAATTTCTGTTAGAATGAGCCCTCTTGCGACATTTTAGGACCACTTGGTCAATACGATGACCCCTGTGGAAAAAAAAATAAATAAAAAAAAACACGCATCCGTGATTCGTCTTCTGGCAAAAAATGCGAAATTCCACATTTTTGTAGATAGGAGCTTGAAACTTCTATAATAAGGTTCTCTGATACGCTAAATCTGATGGTGTGATTTTCGTTAAGACCGTAAGACTTTTAGGGGGTGTTTCTCCCTATTTTCTAAAATGAGGCAAATTTTCTCAGGCTCGCTACTTTTGATGGGTAAGACTAATCTTGCTGAAACTTATATATTTATAATCAGCATTAAAATGCGATTCTTTTGATGTAACTATTGGTATCAGAATTTCATTTTTTATAGTTTCGATTGCTATTGAGCCGGGTCGCTCCTTACTACAGTTCGTTACCACGAACTGTTTGATTATTTTTTTATTTATAATTCAGTAATTACTAATATTAGTAATTAATAGCTCAGTGACCGCAGGTAATTCAGTTGTTATTTCATAATATTTGCTATGGCTCAACTTGACCTAGATTCAGAGTGAATATATTTTTTTTTAGATTTTAAACCTGCATTAATTCAGTGGTTTAAACTCGGATTATTTCAGTGACCATAGACAATTTTTGATTTCATATAATTAAGAAGCGTACTGGGAACAAGCAGAAGGGGGGAAGGAGCCTCCCGCAAGCGACTTATTGTACCCGCCGGTATTAAGTTACCCGTAAATTGCGGGGAATAGTTGAGGGGGTCCTTACACTTCCCTTGTTCCCAGGTTCCTTCATTCATTGTGAATCATCCCTGTGAGATAATTTATTCTAGATAATTGTAAGCCGTGCTGTGGAATTCTTCAGTAGAGATGACATTTTAAGTGCAAAAGAACTGTTGCTGTTAAAATATGGTCTACTGGACCACTTTCGCAAGTCTCTGAAAGATGATAAAAATGTTTTGGATATAGCCAAATTCTTTGTCAAGTCAGCAAAGGAAAATCGTGCCTTGCCTACCTTTGTTATTTTTGAACCTACAGAAGTCCTGGCTTGTATGGGGGAGATAAATGCATGTATAACTACTAAAGTAAACGGCATGTGTCGTCGTTTTGACGGCTTTATGGAACGTATTAACAAAGGTGAGTTCCACGTTTCTACCCATACCAGCCCCTCTAGTGAACTTTACACTCCGCAAAAGCTATCATACTCAGTCGTTGTAAAAATCCCTCCACTCTTGAAAACACCACTGGAACGAAAGAACTTTATCAAATCTGCATGTGGCGAAGCTCTAGACGCAACCAAAGTTGAACTAAGGCCTGGAAGGAACGGTTGGCGCATGACTGTAGCTCACAAGGCTACGGCGGAAAAAATAGCACTAGCGATCAAAAATAAAAATTCAGAATCCGATGCCAAAGTAAAAACCCCTTTGTACATAGGACTGATTAAAGGGATTCCTGAACCCCTTGACGCAGAGGTCATTCAAAGTCTAGTTTCTGGATGTGAGAAAGCCGAACAATGTGGAAAATCACGCGCATTCAAGCTTTATTTTCCAAGTCGTGAATCCCTTGATACTGCCACAAAACTGTCAATGAAAGTGGGCTTTGAAAGTTTCAGAATTCAAGAATTCGTCTTTCTTCCGAAACGTTGCTACAACTGCCATGAATCTGGCCACATAGCGGCCCAGTGCAAAAACGTATCGAAGTGTGCCCATTGTGCTCAAAATAACCATGGTGCAACGAAAGAAAATCCCTGCCAGAATGCGATGCGGTGCCTAAGCTGTACAAGCACCCAACACACATGCTACCACGCTAGCTGCCCATCTAACAAGTCAGCGAAGTTAATGACCTCAAACGCCCAAAATGAATGAATTTTATATTGACAAGCGTTTCGTCTCCTGGAATATGAATGGTAGTCCTAGTAACAAAATTACCGTGCTTGAACAGCTCTTCCTCACCGAAGAAATTATTTGTCTCCAAGACACTTTCTTTCTAACGACAGTAGAAATATATTCGATGCCTTACCCTCACACATGGTCCATTTTGTACCAGCGAAAAAAAGCCTAAGAAACGAGGGCGCCCCTCGGGTGGACTTGCTACGCTAATAAGTGCGCATATCAACTCCGAATCGTTCGCTAGTTCCGACCATTTCTTAGCAGTTAAAGTTGGCGAGACTGTAAAGTTGGCGCCCACCGACTACAGAGACGATTGCTCCGAAATGAAGTTTGCTCTAGCCGGCAAAGAACTGGGGAAATGTATGAATAAAATTAGTGCTTCTCATCTCCATTGGATTTTATTGGGGGACTCTAATTGTGATATATCCAAAAGTGAAAGCTCGCGTTCAGCTCTTCTGCTTAGTCTGATTCCAAATGAAAGTGCTCTTGTACGAAAGCGGGTGACTTTACGTACATTCACCCTACCGGATCAGTTTCTGACCTTGATCATGTCCTTGTATCTAGTAGTATTTTTAGTAGCTCATTAACAGTAGATGTGCTACGTGAATTTTTTGTTTCTGACCATTTACCGCTATCGCTCCGAATCAGTGCACCATTTTATCGAAAGCACGCAAATCGACCTTTAAAATGGAGAACAATCATTAAATGGAGTAAAATCGATTTGACTCAGTATCAGTACTGGCTTGATAATCTACTTTCGAAGATAAAAATACCTTTTGACTTGCTCCAAACATCAGTACCCATCCCTTGTTGAAGCCTGCCAGAAGGCCAAATTTTGGCTAGGCATATGGATAGAATGCGGGAGACCCAAGAACGGCATAGTGAACCAAATACGGATTTCCACAAAGCGCCATTTTCCAAAGAACTGCAAAAACATAGAGCCGCTATTCGTTCTGATTCTTCAGAAAAGATAATGAGTAATCCGACGCTTCTGTGGAAAAGTCTGACCCGAAACCAGAGTGAAAGAAACGCTCCGTCAGCTCATATCTCTTCTGAGGCCTGGCAGCAGTATTTTTTGAAATAATTTTCAGAACCTGATTCCAAAGTAGAATATCCCCTTAAATGTGATCTCAATCGGATACTGTCAAAAAAGACTGTACCCACGTTTATTGTTTCATTGTCTGATATTAGGAATTCTGCGTAAAAAATTAAGAAACATTTTTCGAGGGGTACAGATAATATTTGTGCTAAACACATTCTTCTTGGAAGTCCCCTACTACTTTGTCACCTTGATCTCATGTTCCAAATGGTGCTCACAACTGGAATAGTTCCAACCTCGTTCTCTTCTGGTCGTCTTACTCCTGTTCCAAAAAAAAAATCGCTGAATGAGTGTTCTTCATATCGCCCTATTACAGTTGCTACTACTTTCTGCAAGATTTTTGAAACACTCGTAATGCCAGAACTTACAGATAAATGCTACATGCCGCCATATCAGTTTGGCTTCCAAAAAGGCCTAGGGTGTGCCCACGCGCTTACTGCACTATCGTCAATACTTATAGATGCTGATAAGTCTGGTGATTCGCTCGTCCTAGGGAGTCATGATGTAAGCCATGCTTTCGACTCTCTGATTCACGACAAATTCTCCTTGAGCTATGTAAACGGGGAGTTGACACGTCTGCCATTCGTGCTTTGTACGATATGTATAACCGTCTTGCTGTTGTAATCAAGCTACCTGATGGGACCATAACACGTTTCAGTTGCCTTTAATAACTGTATCCTGAACGCCCAATCCAGCATAGTTCCTTCGTGTATTTTAAAGGAGAATGATGTGTCACTAATCGCTTATGCAGATGATATTTTTAACCCCAGTCGAACAGTACAGTCGTTCGAAAGAAATTTTGCTATTTTAAGTAAAGAATATGCTAAGATTAACCTTACATTCAATAGAGAAAAATCGGACGTGGTTCTGTTCAACTGGGTTGAATCTCGAGCAGGATTCGCTATTAATCTCGACGCCGCGCCAGTTTCCCCAAAATCACAAATGAAATATTTAGGGCTTCCTATCGGTGACACTCTTAAAGCAACTAGACGGCTCTTGAACCTTCATTTCCAACGTCGAACAGCAACTGCATACGGAAGCTTGGTAGCAAACAAACTTCGACTCAACCGCAAACTGCTAGCGAAACTTTACAATGCTTCTGCACTCCCGAATTTCCTATACCTTGCACCTATTTGGTGTACGTTTACCATAACCGAGACGAAGGAGCTTCGGCGAATATATTTCCGGTATGCCAAATACCTGCTTGCCCTTCCACCATGGTCAAGCAACTCCCGGGTCATTAAAAGATACGGCATCATAGACCCGAATGCTTCTATCAGAAAAAGCATAGAAGCTTATAATGGTAGAATTGGTCGGCACCCATGGAGCGCTATTTTTATTCAATGAATGTTTTGCTTTTGTATGTTTTAATTGTTTTTTAGTAAGGTGAAGTGTTGCAAAGTTTTTTGTGTAGTTTTTTAGGTCATTTTCTTTTTCCTCTTTTCTTTTATTCACATTATACTCCGTTTTTCATGTGTATTATAACGGATAATAAATAAATTCAATTCCATTATTTTTAGCAAAGAAGTTGAATCCTGAATGATGGAGCCAGATTTTATTTTTATTTTCCAATTCATTTAAAAATTTAGTCCTTAGGTTTGCATATATCGGAGAGTAGGTGCTTATTTCAAGCCAACAAAAAAAGAAAAAGAAAAAAAAATACTACCATTTTACTTTTCGCACACTGGGCTACTTCCACAAAAATAGTTTTTGTAGATTAGGCTCGCCTTGGCTCAGGGATATAAAGTTAGAAAAAAACTCCCTGGGAATTTGCTGGACCCCATTTTGAGGTTAAATTATTTTTTTAGGTCTTTCTTTCTGTATTCGGGTACCACAAGCCAAAGGACTCAAGGATGTAATTTTCAAGCCGACAGGGCAAAAAGTTTTCTGGCCTTATTCGCACCCTATTTTTTGAGGGGAGCTTACCCTCCCAATATAACATTGTTTGCAGATTAGGCTCCTCTTGGCCCAAGGCTTTACGGCCGTAAATCCAAACGGATAAGGTGAAAAATATTTTCTGGCCCAGATTCAGGTTCCCGGAAATTCCCTTGCCAAAAAAATACGTATTCCTCTTGGCTCAAGGAACGACGCATGAAACTTTAGAGGCAATGATGTATCCAAGAAGAACGATACCCCCCCCCCCCTTTCACCATAAAATCTACCTGAAAACAATTAGTAATTTGTATAATTTATGGCCATTGCACCAGGGACTGGAAAAAGGGATCTTGTCATACTAGAAGTCACACTTTATTCAACTTTTCAACAAAATTTTTAACAAAGCAGTTATCTGAAATATTACTCCGACATCATGGGGATTTACAAAGGATGCTTAGAATACAGGGCTCAGGAGAGGATGGTTGCCCTCCTATCACTCTCGACTTGCCCTCCGGGCAAGTCGAGAGTTAAAACTCATCTCTCAGGTTGGGTGAGCACCTCCCCCCTAAAAAGCTTCTACGACCATCCCTTGCATAAGGGTGTTTGGGAAAATGATATACTAAACCTCATTTACAAATGCTTTTTGATTATAGTTTCAAAATAAATATACGTTTTAAAAACGCAAGAAATGATGCTCGGCATATATTTGCAATAAGAAAACAAAAGAAAGTAAGGAGAAGGGATAAGACTTACTAAGGCTAACCAAAAAGCCTTTCCTTTCAAAAAATATATGATTCTTAGAATTGTAAGGAGCAATGCTTATTATATATTTTTGATGAGAAATAGAAGAAAACAAGAGAAGAAAGGACAAAGCTTACCAACTGGGAACCAGAGACCATAGTCTTTCAAATGATGATTAAGCATCTGTCTTGTTATACCTGGTTGAACTGTGATATCAAAATCTTCAGGGTTAAACGCCGTAATCTGGTCCATCTTGCTTAGGTCAATGCTGACACCACCCTAGAAAAAAAAAAGTTTTTGTATCGTTTTCGTAAAAGTAGGATTTTTTTTCGTATTTTCCTCCTATTCGGTGCTAATAATACATAATGGTTCTTATGATGCACGAGTAGGGAGGAAAACAAACAAGACCAAAGGGAAAGATTTTCATATTAAATTTATTTCAATTGCGGCGATCGTCTTTCCAGCAATGACTTAACCTCTCTGGTTTCTGGTCGAAGTGAATCGTAATATCAATATATTATGATTAGAAGTCAAAACTTTATTCTCGTTCTTCAAATTAATACTGACTCCATGTTTGTTGAAATAAGAAAAACTTTAAAACTCTTTTTTGTAAAAAAAATAGCAATATGTTGCTTTACTTCGTTGGATTTGACAAACCTCCTATTTTCAGATCGTCAGATCGTCGCTGATGATGGATTTCTAAATTAGCTGTTAGGGAGAAAAAAAGAAAGGAACAATTCAAAAAGAGGCTCATCTTAACAGTTGAAATACTTACAAGAATAAAAAGGCCATATAGATATGGAGGATTCAAGCTTTCCTATATATTAATTTTTTAAAAACCAACATGAGCAGGAAATTTATCTTTCAGGTTCTAATTGAAAAGCAAAATAGCCTTTTTCACTAATTGAATATAAGATAAAGTTCTTTAACTTTGTGAGGTTTTATGCGGCTGAGTCTGAAGGCTTCATGATTGAAACTACTACCACTGCTACTACTACTAAAAACTCACTGCAGTACCCAGCCACCTTAGGCCAGCGCACGCTCCTCCTCCATCCCAATCTATTCAACGCCTCCCTCTTTACACCCCTTCAAGCAAGTTCTCATTCCCCTAAACTTTTCCGTATGACGTCCTCCCACCCCAACCAGGGATGACCTGCTTTTCGCTTGGCCCTAGACGGTTGGCCAAAAAAGATAATCTTTTGCATTCTGCCATCCGTCACTCCCAGAGCGTGCCCTAGCCTTCTCGACCCCTCTCTCATTATAGCCCTAGAAAGCGGAATTGAACTACACTTTTTGTACAGCCCGCTGTTTAAGATATGGTCAGTCAGTCTGGTACCCAAAACAATCCACAGTTCTGGATCCATTGGGATCCAAGAACTAGCCCAACGTTGCCTTTGGGGAGAGTTTTACCGTTTTAAGGAGGAATTTCAGTTAAAATTCAATGTGCATTAAAATATTAACTTTTGGTTTGTGGATAAAGTAGAACTTCGGACGTATCTCAATTTCTAAAACTTCAATAATTTAGGGAGCCCCAGAAATGGGGAACTTACGCTCTTTTAAATAGAATTATAACTCATCAGGGTTTGCACATAAGTCGAAGAAAGATGCAGGGAATCAGTTACCGCGCGTACTACTTTGTGTTACTAATTTGAGCTTATCAATTGTGGTTACTAAAACACCGATTACTACCAAAACTTCTTCTGAAAAACTTCTAATAAACCATGTCCGCAGGTAAGAAAAAGAAAAATTTTAACCTTTAACAAAAAGGATTAAGCCCAGATTTCCATGATATTTACGGTCTTTTTTTTAAGCTGACAGCTGTGATTCCAGGGTTTACATAACCCCCAAAGCCCTGTAAGTTATAACCCCCAAAGCCCTTTACAAGGGCTGTAAGTTATGTAAGCTGCTCGTAGCTTATACGTAAGGTTTTTATTTGGAAACGGAGGTCTGTTTGATCCTGGTCTCCAAAAAGGCCTAGGAAAAAGTTGAGAAAAATGTTCCAGAGTTTTTAAAGCCCCCTCCCCCCTTCCATAATTTTCAACCAAGAAAAGAAAAGATAAATACAAAGGAGGTACGTGTCAAGTCAAACTTAGAGCGAAAAGAAGCTCCCACAAACAGGAGGCTCAGTAATTTTTTTTTTTTTTTTTGCAAAATACATTTGTCAAATAATCAGTTACAGTGCTAGAAATGGAACTAAGTAAAAAATTCATGCCTAATTTTAGAAAAATAAATAGATAGTTATGATGATAACAAGTGAAAGTTTATATTTCATAAATGTATACCATTTTCAAGCGTTTTAATGTTGTCTCATTTGTAATCAAACAGTTCGTGGTAACGAACTGTAGTAAGGAGCGACCCGGCTCAATAGTAACCAAAACTCTAAAAAATGGAATTTTGATACCAATAGCTACATCAAAAAAATTGCATTTTAATGCTGATTTCAAATATATAACTTTCATGAAGATTAGTCTGACCTATCAAAAGTTACGAGCCTGAGAAAATTTGCCTCATTTTAGAAAATAGGGGAAAACACCCTCTAAAAGTCATACAATCTTAACGAAAATCACACCATCAGATTCAGCGTATCAGAGAACCTTATTGTAGAAGTTTCAAGCTCCTATCTACAAAAATGTGGAATTTCACATTTTATGCCAGAAGACAAATCACGGATGCGTGTTTATTTGTTTTTTTTTTGTTTTTTTTCCAGGGGTGATCGTATCGACCCAGTCGTCCTAGAATGTCGCGGGAGGGCTCATTTTAACGGAAATTAAAAGTTCTAGTGCTCTTTTTAAGTGACCAAAATAATTGGAGGGCAACTAGGCCCCCTCCCACGCTCATTTTTTCCCAAAAGTCACCCGATCAAAATTCTGAGATAGCCATTTTATTCACCATAGTCAAAAAACCTAATAACTATGTCTTTGGGGACGACTTACTACCCCGCAGTCTCCCTGGGAGGGGTTGCAAGTTACAAACTTGGACCTGTATTTACATATAGTAATGGTTACTGGGAAGTGTACGGACGTTTTCAGGGTAATTTTTTTTTGGTTTGGGAGGGAGAGTTGAGGTGGGGGGTGGGGGTTGTGCAGGAGGATCTTTCCAGGGAAAAACTTCTCATGGGGGAAGAGACTTTCAATGAAGGGGGCGCAGGATTTTTTTGCATTATTTAAAAAAACAAGGAAAAAATAAATATGAGAAGTTTGTTCTACTGAAAGTGAGGAGCAGCATTAAAACTTAAAACGAGGAGAAATTATTGCGCATATGAGGGGTTTACCTCCTCGTAATACCTCGCTCTTTACGCGAAAGTATTTTTAGTAATTTCAACTATTTATTCTACGGCCTTTGTGATTCAAGGGTCATTCTTAAGGAATTGGGACAGAATTTAAGCTTTAGTGTAAAGAGCGAGGTATAGACGAGGGGTGAACTCCCTCATATACGCAATAAAAATATACAAATATAGAAGTTCGTTACGTAAGTTAATTCGTAAATTACGTATATTTTTTACTAATGAAAATGTTCGTAAAACAATTAAAAGTTCTAGTTGCCTTTTTAAGTAATCAAAAAATTAGAGGGCAGCTAGGCTTCCTCCCTCTCTCCTTTTTTCTCAAAATCTTCCAATTAAAACTATGAGAAAGCCATTTAGCCAAAAAGAAAATTAATATGCAAATTTCGTTTTAATTATTTATGTGCAGAGAGCCAAGATCAAAACATGCATGAATTAAAAAACGTCCAGAAATTAAATAAAAAAAACAAGTTTTTTTTAATGAAAGTAAGGAGCGACATTAAAACTTAAAACGAACAGAAATTACTCCGTATATGAAAGGGGCTTTTCTTCCTCAACGCCCCGCTCTTTACGCTAAAGTTTTTTCCTTTTTTAAAAGTAGAGCTAAGAGAAAGAGTCAAACTTTAGCGTACAGAGGGAGGCGTTGAGGAGGAAAAGCCCCTTTCATATACGGAGTAATTTCTGTTCGTTTTAAGTTTTAATGTCGCTCCTTACTTTCATTTAAAAAAACTTGTTCTTTTTATTTAATACGTACAAGAATCAGTAAAAACTAGTAGCGGTTGATTCTAGGAATCAATCGAAGTGATAATTGATCCTCATAAGCACTACTAACAAGTGAAATTCTTTTTTCTACCTCATTGCTGGTTTGGGGTCTTTTCAGACTTTTAACCAAGGGGCTGAGGCTGAGAGGCTTTAAATTCCACGATTGTTCAGTCAGACGAATGTCAAACAATATTGAACATAACGTCCAAGTCCAGGCTCATGCTTTCGGGGGGTTGGGTCTGTGATTTTACTGTATTTATTTTTAATATATTCCATACCGTTTCAAAGAAATTCCAGATTTTTTTTTTCAAAAAAATCTGAGCGGACACCCACGCATACAGTCAAAAATCTTAATTGTTCGGAGCACAATGGAAAAGGTGTCATTCGATGATCTACTCCACTTGTTAAAAAGTCAAACAAGCTCAAACCTGCACAGCACAAACTCCAGACTCTAAGCCAGTACCCGTTCCAAATGGGATCATTGCAACATTTTTAGCGAACAGCAGCTTTGCTACTTCAGAGACTTCTTCCGTAGTTTTCGGCCAAATAACAAGGTCAGCCGGGGAAGGCATTGAAGGTCCTTCGTCTCGCCCGTGCTGCTCGCAAACAATCCCAGCATTAGATACACTTTCTTTGCCAACAATGCCGGATAAAAGCGTTTTCAAGTCTTCCACCTGGTTTGGCTGGAAAAAAACGCAACTTCAATTTGTTTTATATGTGAAATGAGATAAAAAACCAATTTAATAAGGCTTAAAAATTGATATGTAGACAGTTCCGCCTCTTATAAAATTTTCTTTGCTGAAAACAAATAGCGGATAAACTGAATACAATCTAATCATTTCAAAGGTATATGGCACCATTCGGAAAAATATCCCGTTCAGATGAAAGATTAATAAATTTTGTTAGGGGAGAAATTATTGAATGAACAATAGATTTAATTGCCTTAGTAGGAATAAAATTAGGGCGTCAAGACGTCAAGTTTTTTATAACAATTCCAGTTCCCTGACTAATACTGGCTCTATGAACATCGACTTAAAGCATGGCGGCCTAAGATAAGAAATAAAAATCGTGTTTCAAAATACATGTGGTAACCGTGGAAGCAATATTCTAGCCAATATCAGCGTGAAATGAACAAAAATAAACTGGATAACGATCGGAAATATCGCTAATTACATTTGAGTTCAAGACCACGTTAGGCATAATGAATATATGGTTAGAGATACATGCAGTTGGTAAAGTTAAGTGTAAAAGATAATTAAATCTGCTTAAGGTATACGTTACCTCTGAAATAAGTGATTTGTCGAAGAGCATGCAGCTCTAACTTACACAAAAAAACAAGAGTTTACTTATATCATTGATATTATTAGTCTCAGATTTGAATTCTTTAAGTCGGAATCATGAGATTGCTTTAACTTTTTCTTGGAGAAGGATCTAAATTTTTCCTAAAAAATAGAAAAATAGTTTTCTTTTCAACAATTTTCAGCTAATATTTGACGTATTTTCTATCTAAAAAAATATGTAAAGTGAAATTCAAAAAGTTA
This sequence comes from Artemia franciscana, assembly GCF_032884065.1. NCBI lineage: Eukaryota > Metazoa > Arthropoda > Branchiopoda > Anostraca > Artemiidae > Artemia > Artemia franciscana. Next base: position 14,057,560 of record NC_088874.1, read on the forward strand.
GTTCAGTAAAGGGTTAGAACTGTGTCAGCTATGGAACGATCACAAATAGTCATCTTTTACTGATATATTAATAACGTGGGAGAGCAAAAAAACACCGAAAATGACAGAAGGAACATAACCTCAGATACCCTTTATTCTGTTAGTGATTTTATATCATTTTTACACAATGTAGGCCTATGACACAGAGAATCAGGTCAAATAATACTTCAACTGCGTCAATAAGATGAAAATAGAGAGAGAGAGGGAGAGAGAGAGAGAGGCATAGTGACAGAGAGACAGACAGCGACAAAGAGAATAGGAGAGAGCGGGACAAAAGAAAGTACAATTGCCGGAAATGAAGATATTTGTTTTGTTCTTATAAAGACGTTACAGTCAAACAGCTCGTGCTAACGAACTGTAGTAAGGAGCGACCCGGCTCAATAGTAACCGAAACTCTAAAAAATGGAATTTTGATACCAATATATACATTGAAAGAATTGTATTTTTATGTTGATTTTAAATATATAAGTTTTATCAAGTTTAGTTTTACCCATCAAAAGTTACGATCCTGATAAAATTTATCTTATTTTCGCAAAAAAGGGGAAACCCCCTAAAAGTCATAGAATCTTAATGAAAATCACACCATCAGATTCAACGTATTAGAGAACTCTACTGTAGAGGTTTCAAACTCCTACCTGCAAAAATGTGGAATTTTGTGTTTTTTGCCAGGAGAAAGATCACGGATGCGTGTTTATTTGTATTTTTTTTTCCTACGGGTGATCGTATCGACCCTGTGGTCCTAAAATGTCTCGAGAGGGATAGTTTTAACGGAAATTGAAGGTTCTAGTGCCCTTTTTAAGTGACCAAAAATTGGAGGGATACTAGTCCCCCTCCCACGCTAATTTTTTCCCAAAGTCACAGGATCAAAATTTTGAGATAACCATTTTGTTCAGCATAGTCGAAAAATCTAATAACTATGTCTTTGAGGACGACTTGATCCCCCACAGTCCCCGGAGGAAGGGCTGCAAGTTATAAACTTTGCCCATTGCTTTCATATAGTATTGGTTATTGGGAAGTATACTGACGTTTTCAGGGGGGATTTTTTCTGGTGGTAGGGGGACCGGGGGAGGGAGTTACGTGAGTTGATATATCCATGAAGGAACTAATCATGGGAGAAGAGAATTTCCATGAAGTGGGCGCTAGATTTTCCAGCGTTACTAAAAAAAAGAAAACAATGAGAAATTAAATGTTAAAAAAACAAAATTTTCAACTGAAAGAAAGGAGCAGCATTAAAACTTAATATGAACAGAAATTATTATGTATATGAGAGGGTTTGTCTCCTCCTCAATACCTTGCTCTTTACGCTAAAGTATTTTTAGTTATTTCAAAAGAATTATTTATTCTAATTAAGTGACCTTTGTGACTCAGGAGTCATTCTTAAAGAATTGGAATAAAATCCTAAATTAAAAGAAAAGAGCGAGGTTTAGATGTGGGGGCAAGTCCCCTCATATATATAATAAAATATACGAATATAGAAGTTCGTTACGTAAGTCAATTTATATGTTAAGTATATTTATTAGTAACAAAAACGTTCGTATATAAAATTAAAAGTTCTAGTGTTCTTTTTATGTAACCAAGAAAGTTGGGAGGCAGCTAGGCCCCCTCCCCCTCCGCTTTTCCTCAAAATTGTTCGATCAAAACTTTGAGAAAGCCCTTTAGCCAAAAAAAGTAAAATTAATATGCATATTTTGTTTTAATTCTTTATGCACGGATTAATTCAAAAACTTTCAGAAATTAAATAAAAAACAAGTTTTTTTCAATTGAAAGTAAGGAGAAACATTAAAAATTAAAGCGAACAGAAATTATTACGTATATGAAAGGGGCTGTCCCCTCCTCAACGCCCCGCTCTTTACGCTAGAATTTGACTCTTTCTCACAACTCTACTTATTAAAACAATAAAAAACTTTAGAGTAAAGAGCGGGTCGTTGAGGAGAGGACAGCCCCTTTCATATACGGAACAATTTCTGTTCGTTTTAAGTATTAATTTTGCTCCTTACTTTCAGTTAATTACATCACAGATCGATTTCTACAACCATGTAAAAAGTACTTCATCATTGTTCGAGTTTCAAGTACCCGGGTAAGAATTGCATAACAGAAGAGAAAACTTCATTAAGAGGCATTTATTATTTTTATTGCTGTCACTAATCAAATAATAGGTTCTTTTGTAATTAAAAAAATACTTTTGAGGGTGGAAACAGAAAGAAAAAAGGATTAAAGCTTACTTTCAGCCTCGTATGCGTTTGGCGACCAGAAGCGCTGGGATGAAAACTCCGTTTGGTGCTTTTTGATAAAACACTATTGAAAACTCTCCGATAATTCAGTAACATAGTAGCAACAGAACGCTCAAGGTGTCGGGATATATGACTGATAACAGACTTAGATAGACAGCAAATACCGAAAACAGGTAAACCTCTATCCACTAAAAGAGACAAATTATAATTTAAATGCAGGATTTATTCACAGTTATGTAATGCAGTTTTCTTACTAGCCTTTTTCTCAAAATGTTCTCCGGTAGTCTCGTGATATATTTTCTTTAATAGTATTTTACTAATCACGTGTCGTAAGTTTGACGTCACTGTAAATCTTAGAAAAACGTGAATAAGAATACAAAAGATTATGAATCTGCTGATTAGCTAGGGTTGCAATTACGAAAATATAATCCCCAAAATTACCACCTGAAGTGATGTGATCAGCAAAATCTTTAAAATCATCGACACAAATTGAAAAAATCCTAAATTCTTGTTATCACGATATTACCTGAATGAGTTGCCAGATAGGCCTATTAATAAAACTCTGTGGCGGAAGAGCTTGAAGTGTTTTTTTTTTTGGGGGGGGGGAGTTAGAGCTAATCCTACCTCTCTAAGTAATACAAATGGTAATAGATAGGGGTTGTGCGTATAATGATTCTGTTTCCAAGGAAATTCAGGACGGTTCTGGACATGCTTGCAACCTGGAAAATTTTCCAGGGGTGGGGAAAGGGGCAAGTACTAACGCGATATTTATTTCTTCTAACATAATTAAATGTAAATATTTTCTTTCCCTATTCTATAAATTTTCAATGTCTTCCTGCCTCAAAAGGTGGAGCCTTTCCCTTTTTCTGCCGATATCTATGGTCCTGGATTTAAGGAGTCCTCCCCTATGTCTAAGAGAGTAGTCAAAATATTTATTTAGTGGAGTATAAGAGGAAAAACAACCGCATTACCTGTTTCAATCAATTGGCTTTGATGATGAACTTTCGTTCATTGTTTTCGTGAGAAAAATTAGATAACAGGTTTAATAGGAGCTATAAGCTATGGCTGTATTGATGTAACGAAGAAATACATTATTAGGGCTACTAATGGGACCATGAGGTAGGAAAGGGGTGGATTTGCGAGTGAATTGATTAGTATATTTGGAAGGTGTATGCAAAAAGGAACCGAGTGACTTGTTCACCTCCCCTACGTCAGTTATGGAATCTCGATTGTGTGGACCGAAAATTATTTCCATTCAACATTATGGGCTTTTTAGCATCAATTTTTTCTCTCATTTCCATAATTCGTCGTTTTACTACAATAGGTTTATATAAAAATGCAAAATAAACTGTTGAACCTTCCCCCTTCCAAATCCTCCCCTTGATTCTGTCAATTATATTGCTGCAGGTCTCAACTGTAGTAGGAGCTTCACATTTTAAGTCATAACTTCCAGTGAGTGGAATTGACCAAACTCATTAAACGAGAAAGGTGATGAGAGTGAGTATGGTCAGTATAGAGGCATTAGCCTGGTTTCGTTGGAAGCAAATTACTTAGTATGATGATACTTTTTAGACTTAGAGATAATGTAGATTAAAGTTTTAAGAGAAGAAGTGTGGGTTTTAGGATTGTTTGGGTACCCTCAGGGGCGGATCCAGGATTTGCTTTAGGGGGGGCGCATAATAGGTTGCTCAGATAAACTTGAGAACAAAGACATGCCTGCAATTTAAAGGGAACCTCGACAACTATGCGTCGTAAGTTATCCAAAACGTGGAGAGGGTTAAAGTTTTAACAAATCTGTTGAAATTAAATAAAAACATTGTCATATTAATATCAATAAAAATATTGATACAAAACATATTAAGTTATAAAAACCATCCTGCCATACAAAAAAAAAAAAAAAATAAAAAGCTGCTCACCATCTATAAAAAAAATGATATTTAATATTTTCTGCATAGTCTTTTGTCTTTACACTTTTGACCACTATAGTGAGTGAGTTAATCTTTTTGTTGTCAAAAAAAAAGAAAAAAGAAATGATCTTGGACCATCTCTTGGGGTCATGCACTTTTTGTGACAATTTGTACAGGTCAAATCAATTAGTATGTAGCCTAACTTTGTGGCATCGCTTATTAACTAAGATAGTAATGAAGAGTAGGAAGTGAGGATAAAGATACAACTTGTATACTCGTAAAAGATATATTAACCATTAAAAACAAGTTCTTTTAGGAATGTAACAAGAAAAACAGAATTTTTTTTTCTTGTTGTAATGTAACAGATAGAAATACATAGAAAACATTTAAAACGAGGGTTTTAAGCATAGGCAATAAAGCATTAAGTAATCACTGTTTCTTTTTGAAAATAGTTTTCTAAGAAACAGAAATACTGTTTTGACGAAATCTCAAAAATTTACTAATGAAAATTTTACTTTTCATAACAACAGAGCTCTTCTTTCCACGTTTTAAAGTTCGATATATTTCGCTTAAATTACAGAATTCACACTTTTATAAGAAAAAGTCTATTTCTCAATTTCCACTCCCGCCATGTCTAGTTATTACACGGTCGATGTCTACCTCAATATTAGTTCAAATTCAATATTAGTTAGTATTTCCTCTTCTATTCAATCAAAAATATTTGAATAAAGACCAAAATCATCAGAAAAATATGAACTCTTATAAAAATGTATGTAGGTATTTGCCTCAAACTAAGTATATGCGTCGAAATACCCCTTAAAAATAAATTATTATGTGTTTGTTATTTTTGTATTTGATAGGTATAGATTAGTTATTCAAATTCTCAGGGTTTCAACCTGTGGTAGAATTTTTTTTTTTTTTTTTTAATCTTGAAATTTTCAGATATTCAATTCAAACGTTTAAATCTCGATACGTCTGTTAAGCACAAATACAACAACTTGAAATTTTACTCAGATTTAGCATTAAGTAAAAGAATTGTCCCGTAAAAAATTTGATTTATAAACAACTAGTCGTGGAAATACGATTGGATGGAATGTATCAAAGAAAGTATAAAAATTCTCGGCGGTATATATTGCAGTTTAGACAATTTTATGGACAAATATATGCAATCCATATACAAGAATATAACTATATTTTGTGATTGGTTGGTATTGATAAGGTGTAAAATTCTGAAGTAATATTCTAGTTGCATTCCATTTCCATGGTTAACTCAAGTTGTATGAATTTCCGCATTTTTTAACATTTTATTGGTAAACGTTTGAAAAAAATCGATGCCAATCTTCTGATTCAAAATGAGAATTCAAAGACCCATCTATACCAGCTAGATAAAAAAAAATACATGGTTATTTGCCTTCTTTTATAAACAATTTTTCGAAAATTTATTTTTCTTAAATAATTACTCCGACCTTGGAAAGAGTTTTTCGACTCATATATTTAGTTTTATGCATATAGGCTACTTATACGAACTTGGTATGTGACATTAGTAAAATCTAAGAGAGACCGCACAAACTGACTAGAACCTTGTTTCAAACTTGTTTTAAAAAAGAAACAGTCTTAATAATTAAAAATTTATTAAAAATTTTAACTATTAAAAAATCAATTACAAAAAAATAAATTTCGTCCCAACCCAAACCAGAGCAAACAGTTCCAACCACAAATCCACCACCTCCTTAGGGGGGAGGGCGTCCCCCTCCTGGATCTGCCACTGGGTACCCTAATGACTGATCGCATCTCAAACAGTAAGCTGTACGAAAAATATGGTTCAATCTCGCTTTCTAAGGTTGTAATGTAAGAAAGGATGAGACGGCTAGGACACGTTCCGCGGATGAAGGAAGACAGATTGCCAAAGATTGTTCAAGTTGGCCAACCGTCTAGGGGCAAACGAAAAACAGGTAGACCCCGAACGGGCTGGGAGGATGTCGTAACGAACGATCTAAATAAAATTGAAACTTCTTGGGAGGGTGTAAAGAGGAAGGCTTTGAATAGATTAGGATGGAGGAGGAGCGTTCTTAGCTGTGTTGGCCTCAGGTGGCTTGGTGCTGCATTAAGTTAGTAGTAGTAGTGACGTTTTTACTTTTTATTAACATAATAAACAAAAATATAAATTTTTACATATATAAAACACTACTCTACGGAAAACTTTATTTTTTGCTGACACATAACGACTAGCTACATAAACATTCCCAAAGACACCCTAAATTATTAAAAAAAAAAAAAAAATAAAAAAATAAAATACAAAAAAACCTACATAAATATTCCTCGAAGTATCCTAGACCAATTAAAATGATAATAATAATGATAAAAAAGAAAATCAGCTTCTCCCAAATACCCCGAGAGTAACAACCACCATCCACATACCAATCCTTCCACCCCCAACCCTTCAATACCCTCCTCCCTCGAGTCCTATAAACCACTGACATCCCCCCAAAAAACAAACTAATTCCCCAAGAAATACTCTTTTAATCTATTTTTAAACTATGGGAGGTGCTCAGCCGCCCTAACAGTCACAAGAAGCGAATTCCATACAGAAGGGCCAAGATACTTCAAAGAAAAACCAGATCTTACATTATTTTCAACCTCCAAACCAGGTTATCACATCATCTTGTATCATGCTCATGAACAGAACTTCTGAAATGAAAAAACTCATTAAAAATACCCGGGAGTAGATTATGTACACAATTAAACACAAACATCGCCGCTTGATAGTCCTTATCTGTCCAACATTGAGTAGCCTTTAGAGACTTAAAGCATACACTACTGTCTTTCACATTTTTTACGTACTTTCTAAATATTCTTGATGATATGTTTTGTAGAATCTGAAAACGCTTGTAATTAATATAAAAACTCCTGCTCCAAACTACACATCCATATGGTATATACGGGTAGATTATTGCAAAATATATCGGCGAAGAGTACATTCTGGCAGAATGTGCTTCAGTTTTCTGACTCCACGTGCAATACATTCAAATGCTAACTCCACGTGCAATTTTGGCGGAAATAATGCCCCTATGATGCTTCCACGAAAGATTAGAATCAATATGGAAGCCAAGGCACCGCAGAGACTTAACTTGTACAACAGGCTTTTCACATAACAGGACTTTACCACTTACATCAATAGAGTCACCCAATCTACAGAATGTCAGTACGTCTTCTTTAACTTCACGCACAGCAAATTTAACTCGTAAACACTTCCAGTCTTTTGAGAGCATTATTAGCTTTTGCTATTAAATCATCGACTGATTTTGCAAATACTGTTAGCGCAGTGTCATCCACAAAAGAAGTAATACATACATTGTCCACATAAAAGCGCATCATGCCCACGCATATTAGATAAAGTAAAGAGTTCAGCACAGATCTATGACGTACAATCCACTTTAAAGGAAAAGACGATGAGACTACGTCACTTAAAACTATTTTAAGGGGCCTACCGCAAAGGTAGCTCTCAAATTATCTTAGACAAACTCCATTTATTCCAAGACTTCTCATTCGATGAAGCAACACTTGGTAGTCAACCGTGTAAACGCTTTTCTAATGTCAATGAAAATAGACAGAGGTACGTTACTTGAGTTTAATGTACAATTAACCAGTGTGCTGTAAGCCGTGCGTCGTGGAACGACCCTTACGAAACCCAAATAGTATCTGACTCAAAAGCTTATTCATCTGAAGGAAATTATAAAGCCTATCACTTTATCTATCACTTTCTCTAGCATCTTTGAAAAGATAGCTAGAATTGATATGGTCTCCTATCATAAAATTTAAGAAATCACCATTTTGACTAGATAGATCCAATAAATTAAAATTAAAAATGCCTCACAAGTTTTAATAAATTAAAACTGTTATGCCTCACAAGGTGGAAAGGGGTGGAGTTAATAGCGTAAAACTCCTTCCCATGTCTTATTTTGAGCTAAATACCAATCCTCAAAAGTGTAATGCACCTAATACAACAACTTTTTGAATTGCAGGAAATCACTATTCAGGATTTCCACTACTGTTTCTCCAATTTTTTTCAAACAATCCGTAAAACCTTGGCGTTTTCGGTAGAAAATTGGTACATGGCTCAGTGGGATCGGCAGAATCTTAAGTAGGACTTTTTTTCATTTTGTGTTTGGTTTTTAGGGATGCTCGAGTGATTTGCGGAAGTATTGCGTTCTCAAAATTCATAGAGCAGATTTACATTAAAAAAAGGTAAAGGTAAAGGATACGGCATTAGACTTTACAGTCCGTACCGGCGGTGCTGATCTCCGTTTCTTGGCCCTTCAGCCAGGAAGTGCAATGGGGGGTTGGGGGCCAGCCATCCAGTGCTTTCGCACACCCTTCCTGTTTACCTTCCCCAGATTTCTCCAGGTACCCATTTAGAGCTGGGTCGACTCTGGCTATGCTTACAGAGTCACGCCACTGACCCCCGTCCCAAACTGAAGAATTGGGTACACTGGGATTCGAACCCGCGTCCTCTCAGACAAGGGATCCTGTCAAATTCTAATGCTGTTTTGACCGAAGACAATTTTATTCATCAGCCCTTACTTTTTTACCCTTTTTAGGCCCCGCAATACACCCTACTAGGTTCAGGACGACCTGTCCCGAACCTAGTCCTGACCCCTGTCCTGAATCATTAGGGTTGATCTGTTTTTCGTATGGCCCTAGATTGTTGGCCAAAAAGAAAGATCTTTGGCAGTCTGTGACCCCTCATCTACAGAACGTGTCCAAGCCATTTGATCCTTTCTCTCGTTACAACCTTAGACAGTGGGATAGAACTACATTTTTCGTACAGATCACTGTTTGAAATACGATCAGTCAGACGGGTACCCAAAAGAATCCGTTGACAATTTCCCTGGGAAATATCTAACAAATCTTCCTCCGCTGTTTGAGCGCCTACGATTCAGGATCAGTCTTAACCAATATGATTTCTATAACTTTCAATGCTTCTACCAACTGAATCAAAGGCTTACTCATAATCTCTAAAACTAAGGGCCAAAGGGGTCTGATTGCCACAGATCTTGTGGCAATCTAAGAATGTGGATTTGGTCGGCGCATCCTTTCCCTTTCCTAAAACCGCACTGCTGTTCTCTTGAAAATTTGTCTACAGCAAAACTCGATCTACGACATCTCTAATTCTAAAAAGTATCATCATACTAAGTAATTTGCTTCCTACAGCAGCTAAATTAGTGCATCTATAATTACCAAATTTGGTGCATCCTTTCAACTTTCTAATGAAGCGGTTAACCTCAACTTGTCCTAAAATCACTAGGTTCTTCCCCTTTCCAAATATCATATTCATAATCTTCAGTAATTTATCTCTTAACATTACAACCACCACATGTTAAAAGACTCATTCACAACAACATCAGTACATGGTGCCACGTTACTTAAATAATCCAATTATTACTGTCTCTATTACTGTCCTCACAAAATAAATCTTCCTCCACTTCCAAAGTATCACAATCTTTTCCATTCTTTCCTGCATCATTTCCTGTAACTTTAGAATATATTCTCAAAATATTTACCTACCTCTCTTTACCTCTTTCCTTATAAGTGATGGAGGCCCCGTTGCTATCTTGAACTGAGACTAGTTTAAATTGCCTATTCTCGCTCAATTTTTTAACATTTCAATACCATATTTTACTATTATGTCAAACAGTTCGTGGTAACGAACTGTAGTGAGGAGCGACCCGGCTCAATAGTAACCAAAACTCCAAAAAAATTAATTTTGATATCAATAGCTACATCAAAAGAATTGCATTTTAATGCTGATTTTAATTATATAAGTTTAATCAAGTTTAGTCTTACCCATCAAAAGTTACGAGCCTGAAAAAATTTGCGTTATTTAAGAAAATAGGGGGAAATACCCCCTAAAAGTCGTAGAATCTTAACGAAAATGACACCATCAGATTCAGCGTATCAGAAAACCCAACTGTAGAAGTTTCAAGCTCCTATGTACAAAAATGTGGAATTTCGTATTTTTTGCCAGAAGACAAATCACGGGTGCGTGTTTGTTTTTTTTTTCTTTTTCCCAGGGGTCATCGTATCGACCAAGTGGTCCTAGAATGTCGCAAGAGGGCTCATTTTAACGGAAATGAAAATTTCTAGTGCCCTTTTTAAGTGACCGAAAAAATTGGAGGGCATCTAGGCCCCCTCCCACGCTCATTTTATCCCCAAAGTCAACAAATCAAAATTTTGAGAGAGCCATTTTGTTCAGCATAGTCGAAAACCATAATAACTATGTCTTTGGAGATGACTTACTCCCCCACAATCCCTGGGGGAGGGGCTGCAAGTTACAAACTTTGACCAGTGTTTACATATAGTAATGGTTATTGGGAAGTGTACAGACGTTTTCAGGGGGATTTTAATTTGTTTGGGGGTGGGGCTGAGGGGAGGGGGCTATGTTGGAGGATCTTTCCTTGGAGGAATCTGTCATGGGGGAAGAAAAATTCAATGAAAAGGGCGCAGGATTTTCTGGCATTACTATAAGAAAACAATGAAAAATAAATACGAAAACGTTTTTTTCAAATGAAAGGAAGGGGTAGCATTGAAACTTAAAACGAACAGAGATTATTACGCAAATAGGGGTTCTAAAAATACTTTAGCATAAAGGGCGAGGTATTTAGGAGGAGATAAATACCTCGCTCTTTATGCTAAAGTATTTTTAGTAATTTAAACTATTTATTCTACGGCCTTTCTGATTCAGGGGTCATTCTTAAAGAATTGGGACAAAACTTAAGATTTAGTGTAAAGAGCGAGGTATTAACGAGGGTACAAACCCCCTCGTATACATAATAAAAATATAAGATCATGAAAGTTTTTTACGTAAGTTAATTCTTAAGTTACGTATATTTTTTACTAATAAAAACATTCGTTAAAAATTAAAAGTTCTAGTTGCGTTCTTAAGTAACCGAAAAATTGGAGGGCAACTAGACCTCCTTCTCCACCCTTTATTTCTCAAAATCGTCTGATCGAAACTAAGAGAAAGCCATTTAGCCAAAAAAAGAATTAATATACAAATTTCATTTTAATAATTTATGTGAGGAGAGCCAAAACCAAACATGCATTAATTCAAAAACGTTCAGAAATTAAATAAAAAGAAACTAATTTTTTTAGCTGAAAGTAAGGAGCGACATTAAAACTTAAAACGATCAGAAATTACTCCGTGTATGAAATGGGTTGTCCCCTTCGCAATCCCTCGCTCTTTACGCTAAAGTTTGACTCTTTGCCACAATTCTATTTTTTAAAACAATTAAAAGCTTTAGCGTAAAGAGCGAGGGATTGCGAAGGGGACAACCCATTTCATACGGTGTAATTGGTGGAATAAAAATATAATGGTGGAATAAAAGTTTTAATGTCGCTCCTTACTTTCAGCTAAAAAAATTAGTTTTTTTTTATTTAATCATCTGACAGGATCCAGATATTCAGCGATTTTATCCATGGCCTTCACTTCACAGCTCCTTAATTCATATTCTAATGCTTGTCCTGCATTCCTTATATTCCTCTCATTTTCATATGATCTATCACTCAGATAATTCTTGCACAAGCCCTTCCGCTTCTCTTCTAAACTTGAAGCATTTTCACTAATATTCCTAGCTACGTTTTCCTCCCTAACTTTCCTCCTAAGACACCATGTGCTACTTCACAAACTGTTTCACAATAATTATTCCATCTATCTTCTGCATTTTCAAATTTTTGAATTTTCTAGTTTTAATATTCAACTGTTTCTGAGAAATTTCTCTCAAATTCTCATCCTGGATTCTAGCAACGTCATAAGTTCCCGAAAGGTAGTTATTCTTCCTAAATTTCAGCTTTAAGATTAACCCTGAATACTACTAGATGACAATCTTTTGTTTAACATTAGTTAAAACAATTCAATCATACAGCTCAACAAATAGCAATTCGAAAAGAATAAAACTCTACATGCGCAATTAAAACAAAAACGGAAGACACGATACCTCAATACATACAGGAGAGAAAACCTATTGCAGGAACAATAAAAGTGACCTATTCTTTCTTAAATCTTAAGAACTATGCGGCCGTACATGAAAACGGATAAAACCAACTACAAGAGCCTATTCTCGAATTCTGAAGTTAATAAAAATGGTTTGAAAATGAATTTTAGATTTTGGTTTAAATCTGGATCAAGCTCTAAGCTCAATTGTCTACGGTCTCTCCTAGCCCTGCCTTCGTTCCCATTCTTCCAAACATTAGCAAGTTTGCAAATATCAAACATAAAGTCTGGATGACATTAAGCAACGTATCAAAATAAATCTCATTTTTTAAAATAATATATAACCTCTAGATTCTATATCATTGACATGTGAAAACCAATGAAATAATTTTTTCGGCCATATGTTTGGATGTTTGGTACTTTTGGTATTATGAAATTGACTTACAAAAAGAGAAAAAAACAGAAAAGAGGCCTTTTCTTGGTCGACTGTATAATACTGGATAAAGCGGGTGGCTTTATCCAGTATTATACAGCATATTATTATAAAGCACATGGCGAATAATAAGGCAAGTGCTTTCTAAGAAAGACACAGATTCTTTAACATATTTGTTTCATAAAAATATGTTAAGGGCTCAAATCGGAGATAAAAATGAAACACAAGATTCGTCTGTCAGCTCAACAAATTTTGGGGACTTCTGTTGTGTTTGGCACTTATATTTTGCATGATTGTTGAACCTTCAATGCGGTCATCACTGCATACTTTCAAGATATGTTCGAAATATAAAAAATATATAATTTTTTTTTGTCATGAATCCATATAAATAAAAACAGACACTATATTCTGCAAAGCACTATGGCATGGCAAAAGACAGGGGAAAGGAAGATACAATTTCACTCGAATATAAGAATGAAGAAGGAAGACGAAACAGTAAAAAGAAAATTAAGAAAGCTGAAAGAGACACAAATAAGTGACAAATGATCTAGATTAAGAAAATAAATAAACAGCAAAAATTAAACAAGCTCCAACCCAAGAATGCAGAATGAAGAAGGAAGACGAAACAGTAAAAAGAAAATTAAGAAAGCTGAAAGAGACACAAATAAGTGACAAATGATCTAGATTAAGAAAATAAATAAACAGCAAAAATTAAACAAGCTCCAACCCAAGAAAAACTTACAAATGTCTTAAACGTGCAGATTGAGTGACACCCTCGAGCTGATTTAGCTAAAACATTCTAAAAGATATGATATGCAGTCAGAAGCTTGAAACCTGACCTTAGAAACGGAGTAAGAATGAGTTTGAATGACATTTTTTGTTACAAAGATAGTAATTATACTAATTGGAGATATAAGATTAAGAGTACTAAAAGACGCGGGGAGGTCGCTGTGGTGCTGAGAAAAAGTAAAAAATGTAGTTTAAAGAACATGGTGATTCTAGATCCAGTAACGGTTTAATTGCCAAACGATTACCTTCCCAAATAAGATTTCTTGGCGAGAAGGAAAAGTTGGTGTTTATATAATCGAAAATAAGAAACATAAGACTCAATAAAGCGATGAAAGAGCACTTTCACAATCAGCACAGGAAATTAAGCTGACGCTTTCTGAAGGAAAAATCCCGCATAATTTCATTTAGTCAAATCAATACGGTTTTTAAAAGCAGTATAATCATCAAAAAGAATGCCTAATAATCAGGTGGAATAATCCTTTAGTCTGCTAATAGAACCACCTGCAAAATAGACTTGAGATACGTGAGGGCAAACATAAGATACACGAGACCGACTCATGAGTCAGTGACTCAGGAAAAATTAGGAAACATTTGAGTGACACTGAACCGACTCAGAAACATATGTGGTAAGATAACTAGCACTAAAGCGTACAAGTACTCTCTCGAACGAATCTACTAAATTTCAACATGCTTCAGATCATTTTCTTCAAGAAGGACAAGTACTAAGTGTTGCTATACTTCTTCTCCAACGCGAAATGTGCTAAGGAAAATGTTTCCTAAAGCAGGAAAACACATAGAAATACGGCGCATACTTGGTTTTTCTTTAATTGTAAATAAAAATTAACGTGTAATTGAAATCTCGTTTATATTGTTGACACAACTAAGAAAAGGTGAATTTAACTTTATATGTTTGCAAAGTGATCGCTCTGTTGTCTTGTGGTTAATACTGTATAAGTTAAGTTCAGAATTTGAGAAAAGTTATCACTTCCAGATTTTGTGCGTCAATAGATATCTCGGGCAGTGAAAGGACGCTATCTATCCTACTCAGACATAGATGCCATTATGTTCCTAATGAAGATGGCTTTATTTAATGCTATTTTCATTGTGTAAAATTTTGCTTTAGTTTCGAATAACTAAAATAATATCAGTTTAAGTCGTCAGCACCAAAATCAACTTCAAACATTACTCACCAGGTCAGTATCAGTCCAAAATCGCCCTAAAATAATACACAGATTTTTATGGAACGCTTAACTACGTAACGACAAGTTTGGCACTAATGAACCGGAATTTGAATAGCTCGCTCCATTAGGATTAGCTACAAAGATTAAGGTAATTATAATTTTCCACTGCAGCTCCTTCACTTTCTTCTTCGATGTTGTTTCACTTAAAGATAATTATCCACGATTTTTTGATATTTGGAATTGATTAAGGGAACTAGGCGTTTTTAACTTTGTCAAATCCATAAATTTACACGGTTGCCACATGTCACACTATATAGTCATATGAACTCCATTTTGCTGTTGTCCACAGAGATAGAAAAAGGTATATAGGTCTAATTGTCTTTTTATCCTTCCATTACAAATATCAATTTTTTTTCGCCGAGGTTTTCGAGTACTGGATTAGTTCAATAGGCAAAAGATAAGAATACAATCTGATTCAGCGTTCATTCTGTATAAAATTACCAAAGGTGGACGGTGGACTGAGAGTGCTATTGAGTCCCAGCCCCCGCCTTTCCATTGCTGCCTGTGTAAAGTCAGAAACTATTTACAAAACTTGGTTGATCAGTTCTGTTCAGTTCATTCGGGTTTATTAATAAAAATAATTATAACAGTCATAACATACATAATCTCTCATCTCTTTGCGAAAAATGCATGTTGAGTCCCTTATCACCTCAAAAATAAATACGCACTATGGCTCTGCCACCTCTTCGCTACAAACATGGCCCCTACCAACAAAAACATCCTTACAAGTCCCCACCTTTTCATCCAGGAGCAAACCACTCCAATCCCCATACACACACAAAAATACTCAATAATGGCCAAAATCCCTTTTCTATTTAGATTCTTTATTCAATTTAAACTAATTCAAAACAAGATAATTTTTTATTCTCTTTTTGAAAGAACCAAGGGAGCTCCTACCTCTCAGTTCAAGCGGTAGGGTATTGTAAGCCTTAGCGCAGACGATGTCAGGCGAAAAATCTGACCTCATTGTTGGCGTATGTCGAATATGGATCTTTGCAGATAGTCTTGTAATTGGAAGATGTTGTTTGGCTACCAAACGGAATAGATTCCTAAAAGGCGGTGGAAGCAATCCAGAGAGGAATCTGAAAGCAAAAACCAAGCAGGAAAGCTCAAACAGTGATTTTAGCGAGATTTAATCTTCTGTGTATTTGATGATCTTCAAGGCTTGGAAAAAGATTGGAAAATCCTTTTTTCCAATTGATAGTATTTTGTATCTTGAATTAACTGTTAAAGTACTTACGACTGTGAAAATGAAATCGCATCATTTCAATTGGTTAAGTGGACAATTTGACAAGTATATATTTATGTATGTCTTAAAAATTTGGGAAAAAATCAACTTTTTTCCAGATATGCAGCTTTTGTTAAAAGTCACCAAAAAAAAAGAGAGAAAACAATTGTTCATGTTCGAATTTTACGAAAAATAAACGTTGTCAAATGTAACTAATTAGTTTCACTGTTGTATTTTACTTTGTCTTTTATTAGGTTGGGAATAAGTTACTAGAGATTATGAATATGATTTTTGAAAAAAGGGGAAGTACCTAGCGATTTTGGGAAACCCCTAATTAAGCCTCTGTATAAAAAAGGTGATAAGAGCGAGAGTGGTAATTACAGAAATATAAGCCTGGTTATTGTAGAAGGCAAATTACTTCGTATGATAATACTTTTTACACTTAAGATGTTGTAGACAAAGTTTTGAGAAAAGAACACAGCGGGTTTGGGAAGGGTAGTGGATGTGTCTACTAAATTTTCACTCTTAGATTGTTGATTGAAAAATACTTGAGTCATCAAACAGTTTCAGTCCTCAGTTTTATAGATTATGATCAAGTGTTTGATTTAGCTAAAAGAAGAGCTTTAGCAAAGGGTTTCTCCTTGTATGGTATACCAGATAAATACATTAAACACTGCTGCTGTCAAGGCAGGAATTGATGTTAGTAGCTGGTATTGTATTAAATCAGGAGTTGAGCAGGGTTGTGTTCTATCCCGTTTCTGTGGATCATTTTGATTGACTTTGTCTTAAGCAGCACAGCAAAGGCAATAAATGAGCGCGGAATTAAATGGGAAAGTAAAACTTTTCTGGACCTGGAATATGCTGATGATTTAAGCATCCTAGATTAAAGTGTTAGCAAAATGAATGAACTTTTAGAGGTTTTGCGATTTCAAGAGTACAAGAATAAGTTAGCAAATTAATGTTGAGAAGACTAAGTCGCTAAGGCTTGGAATAAGCGAAGATGAAAAGGTGATGCTAGGTAACGAAAAGATCGAACAAGTGGACAGCTTCAATTACCTAGGTAGTATTACTGGCAAAGACTCTGGGTGCAGTGAAAATGTTAAAATTAGAATAGCCAAGGCCCAAGGTGGACTTTGAAAGTTGATAAAAGTTTGAAGAATAAGAAGGTGAGTCTGCGAACCAAGATTAAAATATTGGAAGCTACAGTGATGACAGTGGTCAAGTGTGGTACTGAAGAAAGGCCATACTTCAAGTATAGCGGGGATATATATTTCGAACAGTAGGCTGTACGAAAAGTGTCGTTTAATCCCACTGTCTAGCAGGGGTGTAATTTACTATGGACTGGGGGGACTGACCCCTACAGATCCAAGTTTGCCCCCAGACCTCATTTTGCCCCCCCCCCCCGATGAAATTTAGTTTTTGCAAAAAACTTGTCAAAATTCAGATAAGCTTTTATCATTCAAGTATCCAGAAAAACAAGTCAGTTTTTTTAGTATAATTTTGCCTTATGATAATATAAGACTAATTTTTCAGTTTTCATTGTCGTTTCCACTTAATTTGGGAAAAATGGCTCCAACTTGCCCCTATATATATATATATATATATATATATATATATATATATATATATATATATATATATATATATATATATATATATATATATATATATATATATATATATATATATATATACTAGCTGTTGGGGTGGCCCTGTTTCCCCGTCGTCATTTATGTATCCCCATGTGCCCCCCGGCGTCCCCGTTGTAGTTGTGTCCCTGTGTCCCGGTCGTCATTTATATTCCCTATGTCCCGGTCGTCATTTGTGTCCTGGTGTCCCGGTCTGTAATTTCTCTTTGAGTGTCCCGGTCGTCATTTATATTCCCTGTGTCCCGGTCGTCATTTGTATCCCGGTTGTCCATGGGAAAAACAATCCGTATTCAGATTTATACCTCATTATTCTAATGATTGCCCTTGAGCTTTGTTGATGGATATTGCTAATCGAAAATTCCCCGTGTCGCGGTCGTCATTTATATATCCCTCTTGTGCCCCCCGCCGTAATTGTGTCCCTGTGTCCCGGTCGTCATTTATATTTTTTGTATCCCGGTCGTCATTTGTGTCCGGTGTCCGGGTCGTCATTTGTGTCCCGGTGTGCCGGTTGTCATTTGTGTCCCGGTGTCTCGGTCTGTAATTTTGTCAGTCGACAAACATGACGTGAGGTGACAAACAACTTCATGACGGCATAATGCTCAATTCTTATAATGACGTCAGTCGACAAA
The DNA here is from genome assembly GCF_032884065.1 of Artemia franciscana. NCBI lineage: Eukaryota > Metazoa > Arthropoda > Branchiopoda > Anostraca > Artemiidae > Artemia > Artemia franciscana. The sequence goes on from NC_088874.1 coordinate 14,075,696, forward strand.
CATGCATAACTTCAGTCAACACACAACACACAAACAACTTATATATATATATATATATATATATATATATATATATATATATATATATATATATATATATATATATATATATATATATATATATAGATAGATACTAGCAGTTGGGGTGGCGCTTTGCACCACCCCAACACCTTGTTGGTGGGGGCGCTTCATGCCCCCAAGCCCCCCCCCCTCGTGCGTAAGTCGTTACGTGCCATATTAGTTACGCGCCATTGTAGTTGTGTCCCTGTGTCCCACCTGTTAGTATATATATATATATATATATATATATATATATATATATATATATATATATATATATATATATATATATATATATATATATATATATATATATATATATATATATATGTTTTTAACTACGTAAAACTTGCGAATATACAACATTCTTTGCTGTCCTATTGTCTGTGCATATAAATAGATTGTCAGGTTTACCGATTCTTGAACATGCAACATATAATTGTCCATGGGAAAAATAATCCGTATTCAGGTCTATACCTCATTATTCTAATGATTGCCCTAGAGCTTTGTTGATGGTGATTGCTAATCGAACATTCCCTGTGTCCCCGTCTTCATTTATATATCCCCACTGTGCCCCCGGCTTCTCCGTTGTAGTTGTGTCCCTGTGTCCCGGTCGTCATTTATATTCCCTGTGTCCCGGTGTCCCGGTCGTCATTTGTGTCCCGGTGTCCCGGTCTAACATGCATACATACAACTTATTTTTATATATATATATAGATATAGTTTCTTTTATAGTTTTTTCTTTTTTAGTTTTTCTTTTTTAGTTTTTTAGCTTTTTTAGTTTTGTAGCTTTTTTAGTTTTTTTTTCTTTTTAGTTTTTTACCTTTTTTATTTTTTTCCTTTTTTTAGTTTTTTCTTTTTAGGTTTTTTCTTTTTTTTAGCTTTTTTAGTTTTTTTTAGCTTTTTTTAGTTTAAGTTTTTTACCTTTTTTTTATTTTTTTTAGTTTTTTTCTTTTTAGTTTTTTTGTTTTTTATTGTCTTTTTTTCATTTTTTAGTTTTTTTTTCTTTTTTTAGTTTTTTAGCTTTTTAAGTTTTTTAGTTTTTTGTAGTTTTTTTCTCTTTATTTTTTTAGGTTTTTACCTTTTTTTACTTTTTTATATTTTTTTACTTTTCTTTTTCTTCTTTATTTTTTAGACGTCATATGCGGACAAACAAACAAACATATGCGGACAAACTTGTAACTTTGTAGCTGTTGGGGTGGCGCTTCGCGCCAACAAGCCCCCCCCCCACGCGCGCGTTAGTCGTCACGCGCCATTGTAGTTGTGTCCCTGTGTCCCACCTGTTAATATATATATATATATATATATATATATATATATATATATATATATATATATATATATATATATATATATATATATATATATATATACATACATATATATATATATATATATATATATATATATATATATATATATATATATATATATATATATATATATATATATATATATATATATATATATATATATATATATATATATATATATATATATATATATATATATATATATATATATATATATATATATATATATATATATATATATATATATATATATATATATATATATATATATATATATATATATATATATATATATATATATATATATATATATATATATATATATATATATATATATATATATATATATATATATATATATATATATATATATATATATATATGTTTTAACTACGTAAAACTTGCGAATAAACAACATTCTTCGCTGTCCCATTGTCTGTGCATATAAATAGATTGTCAGGTTTACCGACTCTTGAACATGCAACATATAATTGTCCATGGGAAAAACAATCCGTATTCAGATCTGTACCTCATTATTCTAATGATTGCCCGTGAGCTTTGTTGATGGTGATTGCTAATTGAACATTCCCTGTGTCCCCGTCGTCATTTATATATCCCCCTGTGTCCCCTGGCGTCCCCGTTGTAGTTGTGTCCATGTGCCCCGGTGTCCCAGTCTATAATTTCTCTTCGAGTGTCCCGCTCGTCATTTATATTCCCTGTGTCCCGGTGTCCCGGTCGTCATTTGTGTCTCGGTCTGTAATTTCTCTTCGAACATTCCCTGTGTCTCGGTCGTCATTTATATATCCCCTCTGTCCCCCCCGGCGTCCCCGTTGAAGTTGTGTCCCTGTGTCCCGGTCATTATTTATATTTCCTGTGTCCCGGTCGTTATTTGTTTCCCGGTGTCCCGGTCGTTATTTGTTTCCCGGTGTCCCAGTCTGTAATTTCTCTTTGAATGTCCCGGTCGTCATTTATATCCCCTGTGTCCCGGTGTCCCTGTCGTCATTTGTGTTCCGGTGTCCAACAGACACAACTCAGTCAACAGACACACACAAACAACTTATTTTTAAATATATAGATTTGTACCACCGCCGAGCCAGGTGCTAGAGAACAAAAGAGTAGTACCTGCAGCAACTGCCACACTTCTGATCATGCTTATAGACTAAATAATAAATACATATTTACGCATTATATAAATACCCTGACGCTAAACTTTCTAAATCGCAGTTTGGTGAGAGTGGGCTACTGACGCATTCTCGAGGGAAATTTAACGGCAGATCAGTCGATGCTGTTGAATTTCGTCTTCTTCCAAAAATATGAAAAAAACTTTGTTTTCTTAAAGAGTTAAAGAGGCTGCGTCCCAAAGTCGAACCTTAAAACGTACAGGAATTAGGAGAGACAGTTGGGGGGCTGCCACCCCCAAACCTTCCGCTTTTAAAGACTCTTTTGTACAGGTTTTTTGTTGTGGGGGGACTTCATTGTTACTAATTACTAGTTTCGGCGCAATGGTTCTCCTGTCCTCTTGTGCTTAACATTTTCGAAGTTATTCCATTATTCATTCATTTCAATTTTTTGTTAAGTAAAAGAGGGCCTTTCCGAAGCCAAGAGCGGGGGGTTAGGGGGGCGGCAGCCACCCACAACCAAAAAACTGTACAAAAGAGTCTTTAAAAGCGGGGGGTTGGGGGGCGGCAGCCCCCCAACTGCCTCTCCTAATTCCTGTACGCTTTAAGGTTCGACTTTGGGACGCAGCCTCTTTAACTCTTTAAGAAAACGAAGTTTTTTCATATTATTTCTGTACGTTTTTCTACAATCCATGGTGGATGTAATTTAATAATTCCTGTACTCCTCGTACAGGAATTAGGAGAGGAAGTTGGGTGGCTGTCACCCCCAACCCCCCCCCCCCCCGCTTTTAAATCATTGTATAAAACAGAAAAAAAAAATAGATAGAATGACCGAAATGTTTCTTTTGCTCATAAGAAGCTAATATTCTGTTATCTCTCAAATGATAAGCAGTCCAGGTGTTATCAAAATTATACACTTTTATTTTGATCTTGTGAAAAAAAAACCGCCCGATAAGGGACTTGAACCATTGACTTAAGGATTTAAAGTCCCACCGATCGTAGCTCTTATGGGAAAATGAGTTTTTCTAAGCTAGAAAATCGGGGGGTTAAGATTTTCCGACGAAACTTTCATGGGCACTTACTCGGAGAATTCCGCGTCGAATGAGTCTTCGTACACCCAGATCCGATGTCGGCTGTGACCTGTAGGCGTCGAGGAAAAAAAGAAAATGAACATTAAGTGGCTATGCGTGGTTTCTGGAAAACAGGGAAGGAGTTATCGGATCGAGCTGAAATTCCGTGGATAAGCTCCTGGGCCCTAAGGGACCTTAACTTGTGAATTTCAGCCCGATCGTACAACGTTAAAGGGGGGCTGGGGTTGACGGGTCGAAACTTTCGGCCAGATTTTCCCCATGAAGGAAATGTCGGAGGGGGATGAAATTTGGCAGGTTTCTTAGTTGGAGCTCGGGCTACGAAATGCAGCCCTCCCCATCCCTCTGCGACCACTGGAACCGAAGATCGCTTAACATTGTCGTGGTTCGCCTCTTTAAAGAGGCACGAGTGTGCCTCCTTGATAAAGTGTCGTATTTCGAATTTGAATTTAAAGTTTTGCTATGGGAATGAGACATTCGAAATCAATAAGAAATTGAAGTGATCGCTTTCCTATGAAATCTAAATAGCAAAACTATGCTCGTGTATACTTTTTCCGGCAAGCCTCTCAATACTTACATCAGAAGGAGAAGTTTGAAAACAAGTATTCTTTTTACCAGGAAAGGGGCCATATTTTTTCTTCAATCGCGGTAAAAATTTGTATTTTTTATAAATTGACTATCTTTTAGGGGGTTTGTAGTTCTCCTTTGTCCGACTTTTTGGGGATCACTTTATGAAAAGAACCTCAAATCGTCGTTTAGACTTCTTGCTCCAGAATCACCAGCTGTTTCTTGATACAAAAATAACCATTGTAAAATTAAAGCATTATGATTTTTATTTAAGGCTACTGAAATTTAAATATAAGTATTTAATTTGTATTGTATTCTGCAAAATTGAGTTTTTAACATTAGTGGTATAGGGTTTGGCAGCTAAAGACAAAGAGAGCCTGGTTTTATTGATTTTTTCTGTAGTTGATATGTATTACGATCCAAATTTTTATTTTAATGTCCAAGTCAAATCCTGCTGATTCAGGCTTATTTTATGGATATTCTATTTCATGAAACCTTTCATCTTCTTTAGAAGATCAAGTTACGGCTTTCTGAAATTACAGAAGGCAAAAGATTAGATTTGAAATAACATTGCTGTTCACATAGTAACTTTTTTCTAAGTCTATTAACGAATTTGATTCAAAAAACAGAGGACAAACTAGAAAAATTTTCTTATAATTTGCCGAATATAGTGTAAAATTTTGTCTGTACGTTGTTAGATAGGTAAGAGTTAAGATGCTTTGATATTCTATGTCGAACCTTTTACTTTGCCTTTAGGCTTATGTTCTATCTGCAATTATGTTAGGTTAATTTTCTTTAGTCCTATGGCCATGATTAAATAAAAAACAGGTTTTTTTTAACTGATAATAAGGAGCGACACTAAAACTTAAGACGAACAGAAAATATTCCGTATATGAAAGGGGCTGTCCCCTTCTCAATGCCCCGCTCTTTACGCCAAAGTTTTTATTGTTTTAAGAAGAATAGTTGTGAGAAAGAGTCAAATTTTAGCGTAAAGAATGAGGCGTTGAAGAGGGGACAGACCCTTTCGTATACGGAATTATTTCTGTTCGTCTTAAGTTTTAATGTCGCTCCTTACTTTCAGTTAAAAGAATTTGTTTTTTTGTTTAATATCTGAACGTTTTTGAATTAATGCAGGTTTTGATTTTGGCTCACCGTACATGAATAATTGAAACGAAATTCGCATATCAATTTTACTTTTTTGGCTAAATGGCTTTCTCAAAGTTTTGATTGGACGATTTTGAGAAAAAGGAGGCGAGGAGGGGCCCTAATGGCCCTCCGTTTTTTTGTTACTTAAAAAGGCCACTAGAACTTCTAATTTTATTTACGAATGTTTTTGTTAGTAATAAATATACATAATTTACAAATTAACTTACATAACGAACTTTTATATTTGTATATTTTTATTACGTCTATGAGGGAGTTTGTCCCCTCGTCTATACCTCGCTCTTTACGCTCAAGGTTGAATTTCATTCCAACTCTTTATGAATGACACCTGAATCGGAAAGGCCGTTTTATTAGAATAAATAGTTCTTTTGAAATTAATAAGAAATACTTCAGCGTTAAAGAGTGATGTAATGAGGAGGGGATGAACCCCCTCGTATACGTAATAATTTCTGGTCGCTTTAAGTTTTAATGTTGCTCTTACTTTCAGTTGATGAAACTTGTTTTTTTAAATATAATTTCTGAATGTTTTTGAGTTAATGCAGGTTTTGATTTTGGCTCACCGTACATGAATAATTAAATAAAATATGCATATTAATTTTAGTTTCTTGGCTAAATGGGTTTCTCAAAGTTTTGATCAGACAATTTTGAGAAAAAAGGAGTGAGGAGGGGGCCAATTTGCCCTCCAATTTTTTTGGCTACTTAAAAAGGCCACTAGAGCTTTTAATTTTATTTACCTACGTTTTCATTAGTAATAAATATATGTAACTTACTAATTAACTTTCGTAACGAATTTCCATATTCGTATATTTTTATTAAGTATATGAGGGGGTCACCCCCTCGTCAGTACCTCGCTCTTTGCACTAAAGTTCCGATTTCGTTCCAATTCTTTAAGAATGACCTCTGAATCACAAAGGCCATTGAATTAGAATATATAGTTCTTTTGAAATTACTAAAAATGCTTTAGCATAAAGAGCGAGGCATTGAGGAGGGGACGAGCCCCTTATTATACGTAGTAATTTTTGTTCATTTTAGGTTTTAGTGTTGCTTTAGCTTTCAGTCGAAAAACTTTGTTGAAAGCTTTCAGTTGAAAAACTTGAACAGTTTTGAAAAAAACTCCTTTTTTTATTTAATTTCTCATTGTTTTTTTTAAATAATGCTGTAAAATTTAGCGCCCCCTTCATAGAAATTCCATAAATTCCTCATTGAAAGATCCCCTCACGTAACTACCTCCCCCCGACCCCCTTACCACCAGGAAAAATTCCCCCCTGAAAACATCATAATACTTCCGAATATCCATACTATATGTAAATAATGGGCAAAGTTCATAAATTGCAGCCCTTCCCCCGGGACTGTGGGGGATTAAGTAATCCTCAAAGACATAGTTATTAGATTTTTAGGCCTAATTGCACTCCAATTTTTTTGGTCACTTAAAAAGGGACCTAGAACTTTTACTTTCCGTTAAAATGAGCCCTCTCGAGACATTTATAGGACCACTGGGTCGATACGATAATCCCTGGGGAAAAGAAAAAAAACAGCAACAAAAAAAAAACGAATAAACACGCATGCGTGATCTTTCTTCAAGCAAAAATTCCACATTTTTGTAGATAGGAGCTTGAAACCTCCACGGTAGTGTTCTCTGATACACTGAATCTGACGGTGGGATTTTCATTAAGATTCTATGACTTTTAAGGGGGTGTTTCCTCCTTTTTTCTAAAATAAGGCAAATTTTCTGAGGCTCGTAACTTTTGATGGGTAAAACTAAACCTGACGAAACCTAATATATTTAAAATCAGCATACAAATATAATTCTTTTTATGTGTATGTTGGTATCAAAATTCCGTTTTTAGAGTTTTGGTTAAAATTGAGCTGGGTCGCTCGTTGAACAGTTCGTTACTACGAAGTATTTAATTTCAACATAAGATAAAAATGCCGAGATTTACTTATGTCTATCATCTTTTTTTTTAAATCTGCCTTGTATTTATTTCCTCTTTGAAAAATGTGTTAAAAATGTATGAAATAGGTAAATTTCCTTTTCTTTAAATGGAAGATTAGATAATTTTTTCAGAAAAAGTCTAAGCAACATCATAATTTTTGTTTTTGAATTGACAGTTCTGAAATAAATGAATCCAGTAATACCAGTATCTTGTCCTTTTGATAAAAAATTATAGCTGTAGCCTTTTTTCATAATCGTGTGTTTCACGGGGAACGAAGCCTTTCCCTGGGTTCCCACTGATGCGATTCCACGCAAAAACGGCCGTTTTTGTATGAACCAGCGAATTTTTTTCCATTTTTGCTGCAAGTTTAGACGGCATGACAATTCAGCGGCTTTGTTGAAATATTTCTACTGAGCCGCTGAAAATTGCATCCGTTATTCTGAATTGAAAGCTTCTAGAATCATAAATTACAAGTAACTGAACAACTAATCATGTTTATCAGAAATTTTCCATCAATTTTTGACAAAGAGCATGAGGATCAGGTCCTTTTCAGCCAAGATTTTAATCCTTAGCACCAGGGGGATATTTCCAGGGAAATGAACAAGATAAGAATTGTGCACAAGATAAGAATTGTATTTTTAATCAGGCATAGCTACTGCTACTACTACTACTACTGCTAACAACTTACTGCAGCACCATGCTGCTTGAGGCCAACACATCTACGCACGCTCCTCCGTCATTCCCATCTAATCAAAGTCACCCTCTTTACACCCTCAAGGAAGTTCCCATTTCCCTTGAATCTTTCTTTTTGACATCCTGCCACGCCAACCCCGGACGTCTTGCTTTCCGTTTTGCCCTATACGGTTGGCCAAAAAGGACAATCTTTGGCAATCTTTCATCTTTCATCCGCAGGACGTGCAATAGCCATCTCAACCTAGCCTGGCTAGGCTAATACAGGTTAGCCCTTTGGATATTGTCCTTGGCCTCTAAAGCGTAATTTTGTCTATTCCTATGCATTTGCTGTTTAATTATCTCATAATATTTTTACTCTTTTAACGGCTGCAGTGAACTGTTTCTGTATGAACATTTTTATGATTTTCCAGCATCCGCTATTCGTGAGCTGTTTTACGTTAAAAATAATCGCATCGGTGGGAACCACGGGTCAATTGGACACGCTGTAGGAAAATAATTTGATTTTCTTGGTTGTCTTAATAATAATAATAATAATTAATTTTTAACCTGCTACAAAACAACAAACACAAGTGGAGTACTAGGAAAAAAGAAACCCCTAAGAAACTTCAAAATACATTGCACAATCATCGACGGAAAAACAATCTAATTAACGGGTGAAAACAAACCAGAGAGAATTATCAGCAGTATTATCAGTTTAGACTGATAGAACTATCTTTTGGCGTTTGGGCATATATAATTCATTATAATTCTATAATGACGGGATATCAGAATTTCAAAATGGGATTTGTCATGGAGGTCGGTACATTTTGCATTGTAGTTGTGAGTTCCAATACTTTAGACGGTTTTAAAATAATCCAAGCTAAATAATATTAGTTTAACAATATTAGTTTGACAGAAGCGTTTTACGTTAATTTGAAAACAGGACTGGAAACGGTCAGCTAAAATGTTTCCACTCAACAAAAAAAACTTATTATTTTCCAGGGAATCCAAATGATCTTATAGATCAGAGGATCGTTTAACCAACTTGCTCAGCTTACCATTTAAGTCAATATTTAAAGTATCTTCAACTTCGTTTATATGTTTTGTTTCCAAAATTACCTTTTTGAAATGATTAGACATAGACAAGCACTGAATTTTTACGGTTTTTTCATTTTCAGATTGATAACAAGAAATGAACTTATCTTGGCAAATTGGAAGCAGTCGCCGTAGGCGTGTGCTTCTGGTTGATATCTTCTCCATTTGCTTTGGAATTGGTGCCTGGGTGGCAGTAAATGGACTTTGGGTAGAACTTCCACTGCTTGTATCTGCTCTCCCGGAAGGTTGGAATCTACCGTCATATTTGTCGATTATTATCCAAATTGCAAATATCGGGCCCATAGTATGGAGTGTTATGAGAAGCTACTCAAGAAACTTGAAAGAAGGGCCAGGGATTTACACAGTGCTGACTGTGGGAGTTTTGGCTAGTCTTCTTTTGGTGTTTTTGTGGAAAGAAACGTCAGTGATTTTTGGTGTAGAACATAGCACGGCTTTGCTGTCTCTTGTATTTATACTGGCAATTGTTGACTGCACAAGCTCGGTTTTATTCATTCCTTTTATGGCTGTTTTTCGACAGACATACTTAACATCTTATTTAGTTGGCGAGGGACTCAGTGGACTACTTCCGAGTTTGGTAGCATTGGTTCAAGGTGTAGGTGGTAATCCAACATGTGTAAATGTTACTGTGAATGGTACAACAATTATACAGCCATATTACAAAGATCCTCTTTTCAGTGTTGAAGTATTTTTCGCTATATTATTTGGTATGATGTGTGCCAGTCTGGCTGCATTTGTTTCTCTTAACTTCGTGCCAGCTTGCAAAAAAGAAAAGGTGAAAAATCTTGAAAAATTAGAAGTTCGATACTCAGAAGCACCGAGCTCAAATTCCACCTCCCCGGTTCCTGAGGATGATGAAGAACTTCAGAGAAGAGCCATTTCGAGAAGAACCTATTTTGTTTTATTAGCTGCTCAGGCGTGGGTCTGCTGTTTAAGCAATGGAGCTTTACCAAGCATACAATCATTTGCATGCTTACCTTATGGCAACACAGCCTATCATTTGGCGGTGACACTTTCTTCAATGGCAAATCCTTTAGCATGTGGTATTGCATTTATATCCCCCAAATGGCGTGGAAATATTGTCAGTGGCTGTTTCATCGTCGGTACGGCAACCTCGATTTTTATTATAGCCATGGCTGCCATGAGCCCGTTCCCACTCCTCGTTGGCACAACTGGAGGTGAATTTATTACGGTAAGTCAATTATTTTACGCTTAATTTGCTCATTTACTTTTGCACAGTTCTCTGAGGAGCTCCCTCCGTCTGCTTCTAACAAATTTGAATACTCCTCAAACTTTAGGGAGGAGTATAAGCTGCAAACATAGGTTTTGTGGAAATCTTAAGAAGTTACTGGGGAAGTAATGAATTTCTTGCATCATGGGATAACATTATCATCGTGACCTCCAAACTTTGTACAAATCTGCTTACATAGCGCCCTTCACCTGATAAACAATCGTCATGCAGACATTTATGCCAAAAAAACCATGTTTGGACTTAAACAATAAATAGGAAAAGCTAAAAAGAAACTAAACGTAAAAGAAAATACTACCATCTTGCCTAAAAACTCAAAAAGTGTAGCCTATATTCCTTAATTTAGTAAGATTACCTGGCAGCAACCTTATTTTTTCCAGCTAGAGTAATTTGATAAAAATCACTTGTCTTGCTAAATATTAAGGAAAATCAAAGAGAAAATTAAATATTAAGGAAAATATAAGGAAACATCAAATTACAAAATAATTTCTCTTCTTGCAGCAGAACTAGGCAGTTTCCGCCTCATCTGGCATCTGAAATTTAGATGTTACGTAGAGTTTTATTTAACCAAAATGACCCACGCATCCATCCTTCTGCTGCATCTATTGGTGGAAGCAGTTCCAAGTCTGAAACGAGATGAAGAATCTGCCCTATATGCATGGTTTAAGAAAGCTACTAGTAGAATTAAGAAAGCTATGAAAAAAACACATCTATGGGTGATAATGGGTAGACAGGGAACGATGTAGATGTGTAGGAGGTATAATTTTCTACTGAAAGACGAGGGTCAATTTTTAAAAGTGTTGATGGGTAACTGTACATGAGTGCAGAGTACAGAGGAAAAATCGGGTTAAGATAGGTGTCACGATTAATAGATTTCATCCAAACGGAGCATGAATGAGTAGTAGTGGGTAAATGTCACTCATGAGCAAAGCAGGATAACAAAGTACAGAGCAGAGGTACAAGGGGAGTAGATATTGACAGTGAATGAGAATAGAATACTCTAGGGGTTTATTTCGAGGATAGTTACGATTTAGTAAGTTACATTTTAATGGGGCCAAAACACTTGCGAGTTGAGGACTATGATTTCTCAAAGAACTACTTTTCAACTGGTACTAGGCCTAATCACTTGTCTTCAAGGCTTATCTCATTTGGCTCAGCCAGATCCAAATTTCCTCAGGGACACGTACCGCCATCTTCCTTTGAGGTCGAAATCATAAGCGTGTGAACTTGGGCGTCTTTTACCGCAGATTCAATGACAATAAAATCCTAGCACCCTTAGTTGATTTTCCTGAATAACTTGACTTGATAGACCACCAACCGTTTCCTAGATCTGCCTAACTCAACCAACTAGTCGACATCGTTCAACTTCTTCAGAACTTGGCGCGGTTCTTTCCACCTTACCTTCAGCTTGCTGCTGCATTCAAGTATAAGGATGATGACCTCTATTTCCTCCTTGAGATCGCGCTGGACCCCCTCTTATACGGGACAATTTCTGTTTCTTTCAAGTTTTTATGTCGATCTTTGTTTTCCTTTTTAAGTTAGTTTTTTTTTCTGTTTGAAATGGTATTCAGAGGCGTCCTAAACACGAGGAAAGTTTTTTCCTTCCTCAGCTTCCTGGCCTTTATGCCTGAACTTGGTATATCTATAAGAGGGAGTTGGTAATGTTTAACTGTCTATTAAGCATGGTGAAACAGGACTAACTTAAATATGAGGGGGCTATGTCCCCTCCCCAGCCCTTTGCTCCACAGATGAATTTTTCATCATGGTATTTCAAATTACATAAACTGCCGTTTCATGCAAAAAAAGAAAAAGTTTTCTGAAATAATTGGGGTAACTGTCATCCACTCACTGCTTCTGTCGTATGCTTATTATTATCCACCAAATGAAGGGATATTAAGGGTTAAGTCTCCCAACTGTTCGAGTAAGTTCGAGTAAGTTGCATTTGTAAAACTTAATTACAGCTGTAATAATAGTGTAATTTCAACTTCACTCACTTATTGACATGTTATATCTCCTTTATATTTCTTCACTTTGAGAAGGGTTCACAAAGACTGAGAAAAATACCTTCATTCGGTCAAGGGCGGATCAAGAGCAAAATCTTAGGGGGGAGGGGGGCTATGTGACATGGGAACCAACAAGCAAAATCTTTGGGAGAATGTGACAAGGGTAAATTAACAAATTTATTTTTTAAAAAGAATGGAAAACAGAAAAAAACAAGGAATGAGGGCGACAGAAAAAATATTCGGGGGATCCTCCCTGGCCCCCTGGATCCGCCAGTGAATTCGGTGCATTGGAAGTATTTGAGCTTCCTTTTACGAGACAAAAAAAATCCACTCCCGAACTTGTGTTACACACGTTACCTTTTGGAAGTCCTGTTAGGTTCAGGGAAGTCTTGTCTGGTAAAGTCAAAAGTTAAGAAATTAACAGAGTTTTTTGTGAACACTTTATGACTCTTATGACTGAAGATATCATACCAATTAATTGTAATGTTGTTTAGTTTCTATTGTTGAATAGAACTAAATGAATACACCATCCCTGGACAAAATAGCCTTTGAAACTGGGACACAACATAAATGACTTTCACATAGTTCAGAACCGACTGACTAGATCAGAATTTTTGCTCGACGGTATTTTATCCCTATTTTAGCCCAAATTGATGTTTTGCAGCACAAAATGACAGAAATCATTACTTTGCTATCACGTAATATTTTGTTTTTTACTTTAAAAGAGGATTGCAACTATAAATTTTCTTGTGAATGAGCCTCCTTCCGACATATGACGACGACTTGCTCGTCACGATCACTCCTTGAGAAAAGAAAAATAATAAAAAAGAAACAAACAGTGAAAGAAACATTTATGACCTCCCTTCTTGAGATAAATAGGAAATTTTATACTTTTTTGATGGGCTCGGGAAGCCTGTGTTTCAAGGTCCTTTGTTATATTGAAATTATTGGTGTAACCTTCATCCAAAGCTATTCAAGGGGGAGGGGGGGCAACTCGGGCATCTACCCCGTTCCATTACTGAGGGCTATGCGCTTTGATCAAATTTTTCACTTGGATTCAGCCTTTGTTGCTTTTGTTTGAGTCGGGAGGAGGTCCTGTAATTAATTTGTCCCCGGGCACCACCAACCCTAGGAGCGGCTTTGCCTTCACCGAGGCCTTTTTTTCAAAAGTTATACTCATTTTATTATGTTCTCAAATTTTGATAGATAAAGTTGAACTCAATTAATCTTCAAAATAAAAGAGCAGTAAAAAAAAAGTGTCATGGTATGTACTCAAAATTCTTGTTTCTGGAAATTTGGTTTGTGTTAACAAGGGTATCTATTTGCTTACCATGTCATACGGTAAATGGTTTCAACTGGATATGTTAGACTGTCCTACTGGTTTGCTCGTGGAGAGGATTCTGGCAAATGGTAGAAGGATATGATACGAGATTTTCATAAAACTTGGCGTATAGACCTTTAGGGGCTATCCCGTCAAATCCACATGCTGATTTTTTTTCAGTCAAAAGTTTAGCTCATGCATAGAAACTAATAAATAAACCATGACTATACACCATGGCTTTTTGAGATTGGCTTTGCTTGTCCCTGTAGATTTTTCAAAATGGTATCCATGAGCGAGATATTTCACCAGGGCCATCTTTGATTCGTTCAAATAAAGATTAAGAAACACGTTATTTTCAAGTAAAAGTTCAAAAGGTGCATATGGTTCTTTTGCAGCTATAGCTGAAAATTAAGCCAAGAATTGAAAACCGTTTGATTTCTGTATGATTCAAATTTAATTTATTGTAATATTTAAATTTTATGTTCTGGAACTAAAAAATCATTGCGCGTATTTTTATTGCAGGTGGTCTCTTGGATTGTATTTGTTGGTACTTTATCTTACGTCAAGATCCAGATTGCAACAAGACTCCGAGAGCAAGGAAATGGAGCATTGTTCTGGTTTGGAGTAGCAACTCAAGTTGGATCCTTTCTTGGCTCTATTGTGATGTTTGTCTGTGTTAATGTTTTTGTGTTATTCCAATCGTATTATCCATGTTCCTAGACCGTTTGCTCAGCTATTTATTGTTCGTAGGATTGTATAAAAAGCGGAACATGCGGAACATTGATTTTAATTCATACAAGCTCAGCGGTCCTTGTAATAAAATTGCCACACCAACAGTATGGGATAGTGATAAAAGAGGGTTTCGCCACCTTAACATGGGTTAAGAAGAAATTAAAAAAATTCTGTTGTCACTGATAGCACAGTAGCTCCCAGCAGAATTATAAAAATTCAAAGCCAACTCTATTAGGCCTTTTTTTTGTTTGAATTTCAATTAAATAGCTGATTGTATTTGAATCAATCCTGAAATTTTCTGAGAGCTTATAGACTTTTTTGTCTCTATCAACAGTGTTTATTATGTCAGTTATCGCCAGCTTGTTATGTGGAACGTAAGCTAGATGCAAAAAATGTACACAAAAAAAAACCATTGTGGCCTTTTGGTAAAATGAACTCTTTGTTCGGCCTAATGTAGAGCAGAATGAAAATGAACATAAATAAGGTTTTATTTGTGTTGTTAAAGTCAACTTTGTAACCCTGCACGTTTATTGCGTTGGCTATCTTTTCTCCCAGAATTGACCTCAAATTTGTATACGTATCTCATAATTTTTGGAATGTCATTGAGGGACGTATGTGAATATCTGACTGAAATTTTGAAGAATAATTTCTTTTCTGAAGTTGTCTTAAAAAATCCATTTTCTCTTGTTTTTTTTTACTATAGAGAAGCGGGAGACTCTAGACGAAGCTCATTATAGAGACTTGTACCTGCTGTACCCTTTCGATAAAGGGGACTTTTGTTCTCCTATTCTGCAAAAATCAGATAAATGAATACAACTCATGTTTTTATTCGATTTTCTATTACTAATTTTACGATTCTGCTAGGTAATGGCATTGGTTGCCTTTCTCCTATAATTGACTTTAGGTTTCCTGTACTAGACTTCAATAATCTTTGGATTGTTGTTGAGAACATTTTCTGATTTTTGCTGTTCTGGAAAAACTCACTTTTAATTATTTGTTGGCTAAAGAGAGGTAGCCAGTCCCTATATCATACATAGTAATTTTATTAAAAAAAAGTTCTTGAAGTCAAAATACTGGCATAACAATACACATGGTATTTTATTTTTGCTTTATATTCAGCTCTGCGATGTACCTGGGTAACGTTAAACGTCGTCGGTTGGTTTTGCTTTTTTTTCACAGACGAACTAGGGTTTCCTCTCACATCTGTTTTCTATTTATTTTATTGAAGCACATACCAGGAGACTAATCAGAGAAAAAAAAAACAGGAGCCAACGGTACATTGGACGGCCTAATGAAATTACAAAGCTACTTAAACCTAAAAGTAAATATGGTTTTTATTTATCTCCTGTTCTTTAATTTTCTCTAAACTGGGACAAAGAACAAAAGACTCAAGTTTCCAAAGGGATGCAACAGGCATATTTAGTACATTTTCATTGACTAGCCTTTTCGTTTTAACCTAGAGATATTTGACAATCCAGAAAAATAGTATAAAAACAAAGAAATTCGCTTACAGTCAGAAGATTTCCTCTTGGATAAATTAAACAATATGAATTAAACTCAATTCAAGCTTTTTGGAATTTTTTTTTCTAACTTTTGGGTAACGGTGGATTGGCAATAGTAATAGCAGTTGTCAATTATTATTGCATCGAAGCCCTAACGAAAAATTTTGACTCCTCGTCAGTTTCTTTTTTTCTTTGCCAAAGGATAATAATACATGCACAGAATCACGGTCCGTAAATATTTGCCTCTGACTACTTAGCTGTTCTTTGATTTCAGCTTGGAATATGAGTTAGCTAATGTTCCAAAGTTGTGTTTTTCGTGCAACTTTTTATTTTATGCTCACTACTCTTAGTTTTTAGCACTGAATATTTTGTACAGTTTTGAGACATTTAGTAAAGTTATTTTAATCGGGTGATTTTTTTCAGCAATGTTGCTAGATTGTTCTTCAGTAACTCCAGGGTTTTTATTACCATTTTTTTCTATTAAAAAATGGGTAAAAAAACACAACATCGAAATTTCCATGTAATACTAATAAAAAAAAACTAAACATTAACTCTTAATATCAAAATAGGTCCCGACGCATATTAGCGTGTTTGGGACGACCCAAAAAAACACATGATTACTAAATCTCAGCAATTTAATTTTGAACTATTCAATTTTCTTTTCTTTCATTTTATTAATTCCTTTCAAATATTTCATAACTTCTCAATTTCATTTCCAGACGAAATTAGCATTGAATGTTTCGGTCTGACTTTTCCACCACATACTCCAATGGTTCCTATAGTAAAGAGCCATGTGCCTTATATGCATTATTTCCCATTTCTCTCTTTTTTTTCCCGAGAATACTAGTATTCTTTTTTAGAAGTCGAAACTAATTAATGGGTAAGCAGTTCGAAATTTTTTGCCTGGAGTGATTAGGCCAAGAAAGGCCTGATGTTCAAAAACAGTGGCTGGGAAGATAGGAATCTTAAGAATGGGGTCTAGTAAGGGTGAAAAACTTTCTGATCGGGTCAAAAGTTATATTCTTCAGACTTTGGTTTGAAATGACCCAAATGTAGATGAAAATAGTAGATAACAGTTTCTCTCGAAAAACGGAGTCTGAGAAAGGGTCTAAAGCTTTTTTTGAACAGTTTGAAATGGAAAACCGTAAGTTCGTGGGTCAATGACTCTAATGTACAAAACAATTTGGCTTGGAGATGTGGAATCTAGAAAGTGCCAAATGTCTTTTCCAAGTGATTTAAAACTAATATCTTTAAGTAGATGCATTTACTTAAACAAATAAACAGTTACAAACAAAATAAAACATAAAAAATTCTTTAAACAAAATGGTGATATTCAAATACTTTTATATTCCAAGGATCTCTTCAGCCTCATAGAAGACAAAAAATTATGCATATTCACAATCCATATAAATAAAATTTCTATTCCAACAAAAATTTCAAAGTAAAAGATCTACAGAAAATTATTGTACAAAACTTCGATTTATCAACAAATTTTGTCCAGAATTTTAATTACAATCCAATAATTTAGTTCTTAAGGAGGAGATAAAAAACTTATGAACATTCCAACAATTCACCTTAATCTACACGAATAAGGTAGAATGTTCTACAATTATAAAAGAACTATATCACTTAAAAACAAAAAGAAATTAATTTGTGAAACGAATAAGAGTTTCAATAGGCATAAGTCCTTTAATAGACAGTGAAAAAACAAATACAAAAGTTCTGAATATTTCGAAGACACAGTCCGTCTTCATCACCAGCAGAAATTTTAAAGTATTATAATCAATACAAACTATATTTATACAGAAAAAAAATGCAATAGCTTCCAAATTGCTGAATATTACCGGTCCATTGGCTTAAAAAGTTCATTAATTTAGTTCACTCAAAGTCCTGAGTTCCTTAATCCGGCTTAAATTTATGTTGAATTTTTAATAGGGTTAGCACAATCTTCTTCTTCTTCTTCTAATTGTAAACAAAATATTGCTATCTTTATAATTCTTAAGTTGGCACAATCTTCTCATTTTTCTAATTGTAAACGGAATGCTGGTGAATTTATAGTTATAAATTTTCCTGGTCTATCATCCCCATATATACGAGTTATTTTTTTAATCCAAGCCACACAGCCATTCTTTGACCTAACGAATAAGAGTTTCAGTAAGGGTAAGTCCTTTGTTAGGCAGTGAAAAAAACAAGTGCAAAAGATCTGAATATTTCCGTAAATATTTGCCTCCGAAATTTTTCTTAGCTGTTCTTTGATTCGGCTTGGAATATGAGTTAGCTAATGTTCCAAAATTAGTTTTTCGTAATTTTTGTCCTGTGGTGGCGCAGTAGGTTTGACCTTAGCTTGGTAATACGGGACCCAGAGATCGAATCACGCTGCAGGAATGCACTGCAGGGCCGACGCAGGGACCATAGTAGTCAAGAAGCGTCGTTAATTCTTAAATAATAATAAAAAATTAGTTTTTCGTGCAACTTTTTATTTGTATTCATTTGTAACAACCTTTTATATAAAAAAACATAAAGTAAATTAACATAATGATTATAAAAGTAATTATTTAAAACGTTAATTCACTGTTAATTGAAGTACTAGAAGCGCCTTTTTTTAGTTTTTGCTCTCCTGTCAAACATATATCTTGCAACACAATGTTATGAATTACAGTTGCAGAGTTTTTTTTCGTCAAAAGTTATAATTTTTTTCGTCAAGGAAACGCAGTGTGGTCTGGGAAAAATTCAAGTTATTTTTTTTTTAATATTTTCCAAAAATATTTTTCAAAGAAACGTAAAGAGTCGCATTAAAACCTAAAATGAGCAGAAATTTAGTCATGTAGTAACAAAGCCTTCATAACGAAAAGAAAATACCATGAATCGATTAATGAAACTGACACGGTGAAATTGGTTCTGACCTTTTACTTTGCATCATTAAAGCTAAATTCTAACAGAAGACATCAACTTTTGTCCAGAAAAATGACCTACTAGAGCCCTTATGTAAATTTTGACGGATTCTTCGCGAAATTCTTCTTCCTAGAACATTTCTTAAAAGCAAAGACTCTTTTGAAAAAAATATTTAAAAAGTAATATCCGTCGGATTTGCATGGCTGTCACTAGCCATTTTTTTGGGGAGGGTGGGAGGCAAGAAATCTATTTGAATCGTGGGTAATTTTAACCATTGTTTTATTTAAGCAATAATTAACAAAATGTTTTTTTTTCATATTTTAACCTTGAGTAAGAATCACATCTATAAATATAGTTATAGCATTTATACAACTAATGTCACAAGTATTTATAAAACGAATTAGACCCCTAGCTATGATGTTATTAATAGTCTTTGATAGATTTTTCGCTTGAATGATATCGAAGAGTAAATCTTTTAATGATACAAATAAATCGGCTGAGTTTAACTAATTGTGCTGTTTAAACAATTGAAAATCTCATAAAAAAAATGGTACCGGACTGGTTTCATATCTTTTTGCGCGAGTATGGATTGAGGGACAGATAGGAGCTTTGAAGGAAATAGTCGTCCGTTTTAATTTGATGTTGTTGTAATAGCTGCAGTGCTGAGAGAGAGTTTGAGTAGATTATGAGGTTATGCAGGCAGTGTGGATCCCGTGGGCCGTTTCTAGGCCCATAGCAACTGATGCAATCTTGGCAGAGGAGATGTTTACGATTTTGGGGGAGCCTTTCAGCTGCTAAGACCTTCTATTCGGGGAGGTTTATGGTACAGCTTGTAGATGTGTTAGATTTAGAGCCGTAGTCTAACATTGGAAAATGGCTTTTGTACATTGTGTTTTCAATGAGATGGAACTTGGCCTGAGCAACAGTTTCTGTTATTTCTTCCTTTTTACCATTCAGAAGAAACTCTATTAGCTGAGGATAAGCTGATACCGAGCGAGGTACGCAGCTCAATTTTGGCTTGAAAGGTGTTGCTGTAATAAAGTAATCAGCCTAAGTAAGCAACCCTTTTTAAGAAAATTCGAATTTTATCCATTTGTGAATCATTGTTAATGACTACAGATGCTTTGATAGATCCGACTCAAACTAACCGTCGATGAAAATTTAAGCAATTGCAGCCGATTCAATTGATGTGAGCCAATTGAGCTGCTAAACAGCTTTATTTGTTATGCTGAATGGGCAAAACGTATGTACAATAGTGTTGTTGGTAATATAGTACCTTTCGTTGGTTCTCAATCCTATGCCTGAATGGAAGCAATAGCTTGGCTACTACTATATTTTATTTTATATAACTAAACTAGAAATATACATGCTCAAAATATAATCAACTTAGGTTTTACTTAGCTTTTCTTTATTAGACTTGAAGTTGAACTGGACTCGTTTAATCACTCCCCTAATATATATACCCAAACTGAACATATACCCAAACATGAGCCCACAATATATTCCCAGAAAAATGACAAAACACCTCAGAGACTAAATGAAAGTGACAGTTGCTCTATTTAGATAAGCGATAGTTGTATCTATTTAGAATCTACTTAACCCGGACTAAACCCTAGCGTACAACATGGTATGATAGATACCCCCCACACTCTGTTATTTAGTTGCCATGCTCATTCTTTGTGCGGCATTCGTTAATTTGAGCGACCTGACTTGCGTAATGTCCGTCGATTGAATATTTCTTGGTCCTATTTCAAGACAATGCTGCCAATGTTTGGTCAAAATGGAATCAATGTGTGGGGATGAGTTTAATAGACGTCTGTAAATCCTAACTTCGTGTTTCCCATGGACACTCCAGAGATTGTCTCTATTATCTGCAAGTAGTGTATAGATTCAATTGGAACCATTAAAGAGCACATTTTTTCATACTAGAGGACGTTTATACTTATTAGTCTGATGGTGTGACTTATTTGATCGAAGTTGTGTCTGTCCTTGAAAGTTTCTTCAGAATCTTTGTTTCTGAATGTGTGTGTATATACCTCCTGAATGTCAAAAAAGAATGTACTTCCGCCATAAGAGGCTGAGAAGAACGGCTGAGTTTTTATATTTAAAACGAGGAAAGGGTCACTCTGTTTCGATTTCCTATAAGGCTGCATTTATTTTATAGCAAAATTCTAGACATTTTCTAAACATTTACAAGCTCTGAAATCTTAGATCCAAAGTCTTTATTTGATCTCAATTTGTACTTATAAAAAAATATTGAAACAGTCTGGTATTGTTGACTAGTCAAATTTGGGTGGTTTTTTGAAAAAGCCGAAAGTGTATTATCCGATACCGCTCAGGTGAAAAAAACTATCCAATACTGTTGAAGACACCCTTGCTAGGTGACTAATTAACTTTATAAATGTTTCCTATATTAGTTAAAAAAATGATTCTAAAATAAGTTGTATAAATGCTAGAATTACTTGTATAAATGCTGCGAACACCAGAAGTATAAAATGAGTGGATATTCTGCTACTTATTGATGAAACAAATGAAGTGGGTAGGAATTACCAGTGAGTTGAGAAAATCCATTACGCCCCACCCAAAACAGATTTGGCTAATGACGACCCTGCAGATGAAACGTAGGTTTACCCACAAAACTGCTTATGAACAATGGGGTAGACCCGTAGACCCATTTTTGATTTAAGTCTGTCTCAAGCCTTTCTTTTGTTTATTCTTGAAGATTCATTACGTACAATTCAATGCTGTTTCCCATGTTGTTCAATAATATTAAACAAGAATTTCGAGTTAGCCAAGGAAAACAAAAGTTAGCAAACAAAAACAGTTTTCACACAATGTTCAGAAAAGCATAAAACAGGTGCAAATAAAAAGATGTCCGCTTGGAAAAAATCCAACATAGCTAGCTAAGCTAGCTTTTCTCCCTATAAGGTCTGTAAGAAAATAAACCAAATATATGTTAACTGAAGAGATACTAGCTGTCATGTATTTTCTATTAGCGCTTTATATGGGTCAGGGATTTTTTTTTCACAATAAAATGATCGTTAGAGAGATCTCCACCCAAGAAAAGTTTGTTAGCACTTGAAAAGCAAAATTATAGAACTGAGGATGGTTCTATAATCTTAAGATACAGGGGATAGACGAGAAAAAGCACCAAACTGACTAGTACCATCAATTATTTCAGTTGGACAGCGTAAAGAGCGAGGTATTAAGGAGGGTACAAACCCCCTCGTATACATAATAAAAATATAAGGTTATGAAAGTTTGTTACGTAAGTTAATTCTTAAGTTACGTATATTTTTTACTAATAAAAACGTTCGTTAAAAATTAAAAGTTCTAGTTACCTTTTTAAGTAACCGAAAAATTGGAGGGCAACTAGGCCTCCTTCTCCACCCCTTATTTCTCAAAATCGTCTGATCAAAACTAAGAGAAAGCCATTTAGCCAAAAAAAGAATTAATATTCAAATTTCATTTTAATAATTTATGTGCGGAGAGCCAAAACCAAACATGCATTAATTCAAAAACGTTCAGAAATTAAATAAAAAAATAAATTTTTTTTAGCTGAAAGTAAGGAGCGACATTAAAACTTAAAACGAACAGAGATTACTTCGTATATGAAATGAGTTGTCCTCTCCGCAATCCCTCGCTCTTTACGCTAAAGTTTGACTCTTTGCCACAATTCTACTTTTTAAAACAATTAAAAGCTTTAGCGTAAAGAGCGAGGGATTGCGGAGGGGACAACTCATTTCATATACGGAGTAATTTCTGTTCGTTTTAAGTTTTAATGTCGCTTTCAGCTAAAAGAATTAGTTTTTTTTTATTTAATTTCATTTAAGACAGTAATACGCAATTAGCTAACTGTTCTAATTTGACAGCGCTGCATGGTCGTTGCGAGCAATTGGGCAAGCTCGATAGATTTAAACGAACAACAACATGGAAAATGAACACAAAAATTTGGTTGGAATATTTTGGGATATTGAGAACATTCGGGTAAATATGCAATATATGTGGCTTTAAATACAAACAACCATGTGGATCAGGGACACGTTTGAAGATACCTTAAGAAATTCTGTTAGCCACTTTAAAACAATCCATTTATATATTGTTCCTAAAACTGCAAGCCAGTGTTCTAGTGGTCCACCTTTTCAGAATTAGACACTTCAAAATTCAGGAAATCACTTAACCAAATTCCAAAATAGGATACTTGCTCATATCATTCCTAGAAGCACATCACTTTACTTTACCCCCTCCTTCAAATATAGGCCTAGGACTTCAAATATAGGCCTAGCCTATAGTTCAAATTACATAGTTCAGTTCAGGATTTTATAGGCTGGTATTTCCTTCTAGAGGGGTCAACCTCTAAACTAGTACCCATTGCTTCACTTTACTCTCACCCCTACCTGATAGACAAGTTGTACAGCCCATTATTCACTCTATTTTAGGTAAAATTCTAGTTAATTGACTTCTTGCTACCTTGGAATAGGTTTATGTTAAGAAAATGAAACCTTTGGGGATAGTTCTTCAGGCTAAAGTATGTCCTGGAAAGGTATTTTACAGTACCCATACCCACCTCCACTCCTTCTCCCTCTAGAGGGCCCTGAAATTTGCCTACATGACATGTCTATACCTACTGACATTTTGACAAAACAACATTTTACCTTAATTTTCAGTTGCTAGTTACTTTTTCTCTGCCTTTAGTTCTGAAAATGCAATTCCTGTTATTTGAGTAGAATTTTGAGCCATATCAATGGTTTTTTTTTCAAAATTTAGGAAATGTATTTGCATATCTTTAAAACTTTATAAAATGGAATTGAGCAAAGTTATAAAGCTGAAAACAACTTTGCTGTACTTCAATTAAGCAGAAGATCTATTTTGCAAGGTTTCACTTTTATAACACACATATTTTTAAAGGTCAGGGCCCTCAACAGGGAGAAAGAGTGGAGGTAGTTGCTTCAAAATACCTTCCCAGAGCATAATTTAGTCTGTAGATTCATCCCTGAAAGTTTCATTTTCCTGACCTAAACCCTTTCCTGAGATAGTTAATTGAAGAAGTCAATTAACTAGAATTTTACCCTATTGGTAAAATTCTATTTGTCAATGTTGGCCTATCCAGTTCCAATGATACTACTACAAGAATACATCATCAAAATTCCTAATTCTCCTTTTCTCCTCCTCCCAGTCCCCTGAATATTTTTTGTAAGTTTCTTGATTTTCAAATATTTCCAAATATTCAATTAACCCACTTCCACATTTTATCATTAGATGACATACGCTGACATACTGTCCAATAGCACAACAGCAAAATTTTCTCCTCTTGCTCCTTTTCACACTTTTCATTAATTATCCACTCCTGACCAAATTTTTCAGTATATGCACCTCTATGACAGTGAGTAATACAACATCAGAATTCCTCTCTCTTGTATACTCCCTCTCCCAGTTCCCTTAATATTTTCCATAGATTGTCTGCTGACTAAAATAAGAGACCCCTGAAGAATGATAGCCTTGGCTGAAAGTAAGAGGAGTTTCAAAATGCATCACTAGAAGTGTTTTGTTGCTATATTTGGGGTAAGATACCCAGTAGTTGGACAGCTAATCCTCTCTTTAGCAGTTAAATCACTGTAAAATCTCTATCCTGTCACCTAGATGGTATATTGTTTCATAATTATATATGTCAAAATCTTCCTAACAAATATGTGATGAATATTTTAACCATATACAAATCTCACAATTTCAAATATACTCATTGACAACAGTGGAGCCTAATCTTTGCCACACATTTATAGTTTGCATAAAATCTTTAAAAATACTGTCTGATCTTGGATGCAGGATCTTGAAGTTAGAATAACACATTTTGATCATAGACACAGTCAACCTTAGACAGACTTAATTCAAGACATGTCTTGTGAAACAGAATATTTGCATTTAAATAGGCTAGATTATAGGGATAATTTTTCTCTAAATTAAAAATTTTCAAAACCAAAAGTTTTCTAAGATTGTAGTCAGCCAATCCCAACTAATCTAGTCTTTACATTCAGCCAATCCCAATTATCTAACCCCATATGCATAATGTTCAAGATTAGGAGTCTGTTGTCTCTGTATAGGAAATGTACTCTTAGTCAGGATATCTGTCTAAGATTAGGCATTGGCTGAGTACTGGGGTTCTTATCCAAGATGAAGTACCAGACCAGGGTTGCCACCTGCTCCTGTTAAAAGTGTGTTATTTTTTTTTTAATATTGTGCACTGACCTAAGATTATCTTCCTGTATATGAATTTCCCTATAAACTTTGCCCAGGTGCTCTTGCATAATGATATTTCCCTCTTCTCTAAGGTCTTCAACCAACAAAACTGATTTAAGATGCAGATTAGCTACCTGTGATAGAAACAACCAATTTCTTACTCTATATTACCCAGTCAATTGGGCTATGAGTTTTCATTGATACTGCCCAGTAGAAGCAGGATTTGAACAACTCACTTCTTACTGTAGGCTATATCCTGTTTCTATTGGGCAGCATCTCAGCACTCTATGCTGCAGGGGTAGCTAGTATGCAGCTTTGCCCAAAAACTGGTCCTAAGTTGAGCTCTTGGGCTTATGCTCTCTCCAAATTTATGGATGATTAAAAGTTATATTTATATTTTCACAATTGTGTAAAGTTTCAATTACATGCTAGGTTTTATTCTTTAAGCAAAAGAAGTAAAAAAACAAACAACAACCCCACCAAAATATTACAAATATTCCTCAAATCATCACCTAAATAACCTGTTTATTTATTTTGTAATTTTACCTGTTTATTGTGTAATTATAGAAAAATTATGGATTTCTAGATAATTTTGCATATGTGTATGACAATTAAGATTATAATGTAAAACAATTAGAAATCAAGTTCTATAATAAGTCAAACTTTCAGAAAAGTAATTACCATATACAGAAATGTGTTGCCTAAGTAAAGAGCAATGTGGGCACAATGTATTTTTTTTACTAGTGCACTTTGTATAGAAGTAATTGTCATAAAAACTTTACAATGGTTCATTTGATTGGAGTGATTGGAGGGCAATCAGCCCCCCCCTCACGCTTATCATTTCCCCAAACACATCCAATAAAAATTTTGAGATAGCCATTTTGTTTAGTGTAGTTGAAAGGTCTGTAAGCTATGTCTTTGAGGATGACAACCCCCCCCCCCCACACACACATACCTCAGGGTGAGTATTGTAAGCCATGTCCCAGAGGCATATAAGGTTTTTATCAAAAAGGCAGCTATATAAGATTTAGAGGGGGCTCATTGGACTGGTATTCAGGAGTTCTAGTGCCTTTTTTATGATAAAAAGTGATTGGAAGGCAGCTACCCCCCTTTTCAGTTTTAGACCAGGGCACTTTGTAAAGGAAGAGTTGTCATAGAAAATTCAAAAGTGGCTTATTCAATGGGTAATTGCAATGTCTGGTGCCGATTTTGATAGTCAAAAATGATTGCAGAACAATCAGCCCCCCCCTATTTTAATCATTTCCTCAAATACATCCAATCAAAATTTTGAGATAACCATTTTCTTCAGTGTAGTTGAAAGGTCCAGTAACTTTGAAGATGAACCCCCCCCCCACAACCATCAGGGCAAAGGTTGTAAGTTATGCCCCCAGGGCATATAAAGGGTAGCCATATTAACTTCATTCATTGGATTAGAAGTCAGATGTTTTAGTGTTCTTTTAGAAGTCAAAGTAACCAGAGGGCAACTAGCCTCCCCCTTTTTGTTTTCAGACCATGACACTTTGTATAAAAAGAATTGTCATAGAAACTTCAAAATGGGTCTATTTGATTGGAAATTGAAAGGGTTAGTGCTCTTTTTAACAGTCAAAAGTGATTGTAGGACAAATAGCCCCCTATGCTCCTCATTCCTCCAAATTCACCCAGTCAAAATTTTGGGATAGACATTTTGTTTGGAATAGTTGAAAGGTCTGGAAATTATGTCTTTGAGGATGACAACCCCCCCCCCACCCACAGCTTTCAGGGTAAGGGTTATAAGGTATGCCCTGGGGGTATATAATGTTTTTATATAAAGCATGGTTGTATAAACTTTGGAGGGGGCTCATTGGGATGGTAATGAGAAGCTCTAGCGCCTTTTTTAAGATAAAAGCCCCCCCCCCCTTACAGTCTGTTTTCTTCAAATGCATCAAATACAGAATGTTCAGGATAGCTATTTGTTCAAAAACAGTCCAAAGATCACATAGGAAGGCCATTGGGGTTGACACAACCCCCCAGACTATGGGGACAATGGTTTTAATTTATGCCATGGGGGCATATAAGTTTTTTATGGAAGGGGTGTTTGTTGGGCCCTTAGAGGAGACTCATTTCATGGGAAATTTAACATTCTAGTTCCCTTTTAAGAGTCAAAAGTAATGGAGGGTTGCAGCTGCCCTCCCTGACACCCTCTTTTCCCAAAACACATCCAGTCAAAATTGTGAGATAGCCATTTTGTTCACAATAGTCCAAAAATCATATAACAGATAATTCACTGTCACAACCTCCCAGGGCCCTGGGACAAGGGTTGTAAGTTATCCCCTAGGTATATAAGGTTTTTATGAAACAGATGGTTTTATAAAGTTCAAATTGGATGGGGCTCATTTGATTGGAAGTTGGAAGATCTAGTGTCCTTTTTAAGAGTCAAAAGTGAATAGAAGGTAACCAACACTACCCCCACATGCCTATCATTCCCCAAAACAAATCCAATCAAAATTTTAAGAGAACTATTTTTTCAGCCTTGTTGAAATGTCCTGTAATAATTTCTTTGGGATGTCACTCCCCACAGTCCTCAGGTTAAGGGCTGTGAATTAGTCGATTTGTTCAATGTTTACATATAGTATATTTTATTGAGAAAGGTATGCATCTTTGAATTTCTTTTTTCTAGACAGACAAAGGGAATTCATGTGAGCTTTTAATGAGTGACTGGGAACTTTCAGGAAATGATATGGGAGATGATCAAAAAGGGAATATTACAACTGTCTTTATAAAAGTTGTCAAAAGGGTGTAACAGCAATATCTTATGAACAGTTTGGTGTGTGAAGTTAAAACTAACAGGGCTTGTTCTGAGAGATGTTCAACTAACCAAAAGAAAATATTTGTATCCTGTTGCTACTGCTTCTACTCATACTACTACTATTGCTACTATTATTACTGCTTCTGTTACTACTACTGCCACTAAAGATAAGACTATTACTAATAATTCTACTGCTACTAAAACTAAAAGTATGAAGGCAAAAAATTTGGGAAATATTAATATTGTATGGAACTAAATTGAAACACACTATGCCTGCAGAGGATGTTAAGAGGACATATCAGCTGTTTTTCAGCCAAAAGGCAATAAATATATACTATCAATACTATTATTACAATTACTTTAACTAAGAATGCTAAGGGTATTAAGGAGAAACTTTTAGGGGAGTTTCAATTAAACAAAAATAGACTAAACGCATTAAGGTTTTTAAAAGGGCATACATGCAATATCATAGGCAATGCTGCTCTATAATAGCTAAAAACATCATTGAAACTTTTAAAGAAGCAAATTTGATTCAAGATTAAAAGTTCTAATACCATTTTTAAGAGTAAAAGGAGATAGAAGGGCAAGCAACCCTTCTTTCAAGCCCATTTTATTTTTCAAACACATCCAATCAAAATTTTGAGACAGCCATATTGTTCAGTAGTCCAGCAGCTATGTCTCTAGGGATATTGAGTATGTTAACCCCTCACAAACTTGCAATTGGTCCATTATGCTTTAAAACTAAATCAAAAGGAAGTGTGTGTAGGATTGCCTATAAGAAACCTCAGCAATATATTAAGCAGGACTGGGGGTATCAATTTGGAACTTTAGGGGCTACCAGGGTTGTTACTAGCCAAAATGTTTTTTTTTTTTTGGGGGGGGGGCAAGAGATTTCACTGACTGATTGGTCATTTATACTGACTGTTTTTTTCAAAAATTAGCAGTGTCCATTTCAAAAACCACAGCATTTACCAACCAAGTTTCAGATTTTGGTACATATAATGTCACTATTTTAATACTGTTTATTTAAGCAAATAGAAAATTGTGGTACCATTTGTGAAACCATGGCAGTAGTCAAGAGCCAGTAGAACTGCTGCATTTACCAACCAAGTTTGAAATTTTTTTTATGTGACACGTCAGTATTTTTGTGGTCTTAATTGAACCAAACAAGGAATTTTAGCGACATAGAAAAAATTGTGGCGCGAAACGCCACAATCTTACCGACTTTTTTGTTACCGACTGATTAAAAACATTGAGGGCATCCCTGTCTTCCCCCCATACATGACGGCCCTGAGGGCTACTACTGTTACTACTTCAGCTCTTAAAATTTAAATACATCTTAAGAGTGTAAATGTATCCAAGATGTCAAAGAGCATAGAAGGAAATATTTGGGTATGATATTAAGTTTTATTTTTTAAGTTTAAGCTTTATTTAGAAGGATGTCTTCTGTATAGTCAGGTGGCTAGCATCACTGTTGGTTTGTGTCAGATTTGGAAGAATATATCTATGAAAGAAGCCTCTCTGATTTCTTATGACTCTATATGGTTTTAAAAGAGACCTGGTACTTTTTAAGTTGAATTTAAGAAAGGAGGAAGCAAAGTATATTGTTGAGTTGAGGGCAAATAGTTTACCCTTTGGGGCAAGAAGAAAACATTTAGGGAGGAGGCAAGGACAGGA
Source organism: Artemia franciscana (assembly GCF_032884065.1). Lineage (NCBI taxonomy): Eukaryota > Metazoa > Arthropoda > Branchiopoda > Anostraca > Artemiidae > Artemia > Artemia franciscana. The sequence goes on from NC_088874.1 coordinate 14,105,120, forward strand.
TGGCCCTTATTTTTGCTCATGAACAGCCTAAATGATAGTGTCACATGTGCTCCCTTTTAATCCCTGACAAGTTAAATCCCAATACCCCAGCTAAAAAGTAATCAAGGTCTAGGCTGCTCTTTTTTGGTGATTTAGAAAGAAGATGGAAAAGGACTTTAATCTATGTCAGCAGAGAATCCAGTATATACTGAAACGATTATACGTGGTATTTGTGTTTTTCTATGACAATTTTGTTTTACCTTTTGGAGGGTGACATATCTTTGGTGAACTGAAGGTGAAGATGGTCATTTACTAGATGTCATTTGAGACAACAATAGTGGTAAATTGAAGCTCTGGATGATCAGGGTGAACAAAGTCTGTTTGAAGTTGAGCCAGAGTTATAAATACAAGAGATAGGCTTAGATTTAGGTACAGACATACATGGTAGAAGTGACAACTGAGCTGAATGCTGTCCAAGACTTAATTTTTGTTTCTCAAAACTTGCCTATCTTGTTGAAAACGGATCTCTTCTTAAACGTGTATAAACAGAGCCAAATAGGATCAATGGAAAATGGAACAGACTAGTTGAGGATTGAAAATACCTGAGTTTCGCGGGAGCAATTAAAGATATTTTGAGCGCTACATTGAATGCTCAGCTGTTTGCTGTGGATGGTCTCTGCAGATTTGGTGGGAGAGCCAAGAACGTCTCTTTAACTGAAGACAGGATAACCCTTGTCCAATCTACACAATCAAGTTACAAATGTTATCTAGAGCACCAAAGAGAGCTGGAAAAAAAGAGTGAAAAAGAACAAATGAAGCTTGTAGAAAAAGTAGAAAAAGAAAAGCAAATGCTTGCTGAACTTTCTTCCTGCAAACAAACAATAGAGGCTCTTGAAAATTCATTACAATCAATGTTGGAAGGCTGAAATTAGCTTAAAATAGACAATGAGAAAAAAGACCAGATCGAAATTCAGCTTGCCCAAACCATGTTGGATGAGTCACTTCTGTTGCACACCAAATAGAAAAAGGTATTGACTGCTATTGAGAATACTTTGGTACTTATGCAGAAAAAAAGTAGTTGCTGCTAACTGTACTTCTGAAAAATTCTACAGGAAGCAAAGCAAAAAAAAAAAAAAAAAACAAACGAAAAAACATACAGCTGAACCAGGTCCATTTAGGTCCTTTTTTTGGTGCCATAAAGGTCCCTAAAGGTCCCTTTTCAACCAAAAAGTCTCTGAATTTTCTATTTTTGACACCTTGAACCCATGGCAGACCTGTAAGCTTAAGTCATAAAATATTGTCCAAATGAAGCCAATGTTAAAACTTGAAACAGACAGATATTACACCAATATGAGATGGACTGCAACTCCCATTAGCATATTGACTTTTTTATGGCAAAGTCTCACTTGTGCATTACTAAGAAAAAGCATAATTTTCAGTAAGTGTACTTTTAGGCCTATTCCATTATCAAAAACCAATATGCCTACCTAAGCATATTTGGAGTGACACATCAAGTTTTTAATAAATATGACAGATTAGCATTAAGACTAAAGATTGAAGAACTGGCAGCCTTTTTGTCTAGGCTAAATTATCACCATTAATAATTTTCAAATTGCTGCTTGCTTTAATGTGAAATTTGCTTATTATTATTTTTCTTAAAAGTAACCAAATACACCAGCAAAGTTGGGAAAAACTGGAATTGCAGCTCTTTGAAATGGCATGGATTTTGAAATTTTTTGTAGTCTTTTCACCAGTTGTTTAGGTTTAAATGTTTAAATAATTAAGGTGCTTTAAAACGAAGTGTCAGCATTTTCAATCTACTTGCTAAATAAATGTTGCTCGAGGTTCTATTTTTGAATGTTTTGAGCATACATTTTAAGGAGTGGAGGCTATTCAAGAAACAAAGTCACACAAGAAAATCTCAAAATATTGCTATTTCAGGTAGTAGTTAAGACAAACAAACTGAATGAATAATATCCAGAAGTGGGATTTGTATTAGGGAAATCCCCACACTTATTTGTTTTGTTGATTAATTCTCCTTATTCCAGATTCCCAAAGGTACCAGCACCATTGACACAATAGAAGCTATTCGAAAACGCTTTTGTAGTGATGGTGAAATTGAACTGGAGTTTCAAGTTGTTTGTGACATTCGAAAAGAATCTCCAGCTGTCGTTCAAGGATTGAATAGCTTACAGGTATTTCCCCTTTTGGACCTTTCCCCCTTTTGTTCCTATTTGCTGTCTTTTAAAATTAGACCTGTATTTGTAATCTATCTTTGATGGAGTAAATCTTTGGTGTGTTAATGCAACCGTAAAAGAATTGGAAAGCAGAATGCCCCTCAAATACTCTAATCCTATTATACAATTCAGCTAATTTTAGAGAAACATTTTAAAATAATAAATAGGCTAGGAGTAACTTGGCTAATACAAATGTAAAGGATTTAGTTGGACTTTTGAGCATTTCAAAGATTCATAATTTGCCCAGCGAATAAAGTGATTTACATGATCTATATATATATATATATATATATATACTAGCTGTTGGGGTGGCGCTTCGCGCCACCCCAACACCTAGTTGGTGGGGGCGCTTCGCGCCCCCCCCAAGCCCCCCGCGCGCGTAAGTCGTTACGCGCCATATTAGTTACGCGCCATTGTAGTTGTGTCCCTATGTCCCACCTGTGAATATAGATATATATATATATATATATATATATATATATATATATATATATATATATATATATATATATATATATATATATATATATATATATATATATATGTTTTTAACTACGTAAAACTTGCGAATATACAACATTCTTTGCTGTCCCATTGTCTGTGCATATAAATAGATTGTCAGGTTTACCGACTCTTGAACATGCAACATATAATGGTCCATGGGAAAACAATCCGTATTCAGATCTATACCTCATGATTCTAATGATTGCCCTTGAGCTTTGTTGATGGTGATTGCTAATCGACCATTCCCTGAGTCGCCGTCGTCATTTATATATCCCCCTGTGCACCCCGGCGTCCCCTTTGTAGTTATGTCCCTGTGTCCCGGTCGTCATTTATATTCCCTGTGTCCCGGTCGTCATTTGTGTCCCGGTGTTCCAGTCTATGATTTCTCTTTGAGTGTCCCGGGCGTCATTTATATTCCTTGTGTCCCGGTGTCCCGGTTGTCATTTATATCCCCCTGTGCCCCCCGGCGTCCCCATTGTAGTTGTGTCCCTGTGTCCCGGTCGTCATTTATATTCCCTGTGTCCCGGTCGTCATTTGTATCCCGGTGTCCCGGTCTGTATATACATTCGTTTTTTAGTTTTGTTTTTCTCCTTTATTTTTTTCCTTTTTTCTTTTTTTTCTTTTTTAGTTTATTTAGATTTTTAGATTTTTTAGTTTTTTTATTAGTTTTTAGTTTTTTTGTAGTTTTTACCATTTTTTTAGTTTTTTAGTTTTTTTTTTTTACTTATGTCCTGGTCGTCATTTATACTCCCTGTGTCCCGGTCGTCATTTGTGTCTCGGTGCTTTGTTGATTGCTAATTTATATTATATTTATATTTATATTTTTTATATTTATTAATATTTTTTTAGTTTTCTTTTTCTCTTATTTTTCAGTTTTTTCCTTTTTTTTAGTTTTTTCTTTTTTAGTTTTTAGTTTTTTTTTGTTTTTTACCTTTTTTTAGTTTTTTTAGTTTTTTAGTTTTTTAGTTTTTTTTATTAGTTTTTAGTTTTTTTTTAGTTTTTGCCTTTTTTTAGTTTTTTCAGTTTTTTTTAGTTTTTAGTTTTTTACCTTTTTTTAGTTTTTTTTAGTTTTTTAGCTTTTTTAGTTTTTTTTCTTTTTAGTTTTTTTTGTAGTTTTTACCTTTTTTAGTTTTTTTTTCTTCTTTTGTATTAGTGTGAAATAATTCAGACGTCATATGCGGACAAACACGACGTCACTCGACAGACAGACAGACAGACATAACCCACTAACAACTTATTTTTATATATATATTTATTCATATTTTTTTAGTTTTCTTTTTCTCTTTTATTTTTCAGTTTTTTCCTTTTTTTTAGTTTTTTTCTTTTTTAGTTTTTAGTTTTTTTTAGTTTTTTACCTTTTTTTAGTTTTTTTTAGTTTTTTTAGTTTTTTAGCTTTTTTAGTTTTTTTATTAGTTTTTATTTTTTTTGTAGTTTTTGCCTTTTTTTATTTTTTTCAGTTTTTTTTTAGTTATTAGATTTTTACCTTTTTTTAGTTTTTTTTAGTTTTTTAGCTTTTTTAGTTTTTTTTTCTTTTTAGTTTTTTTTCGTAGTTTTTACCTTTTTTAGTTTTTTTTCTTCTTTTGTATTAGTGTGAAATAATTCAGACGTCATATGCGGACAAACATGACGTCACCTGATCCACAGATCCACAGATCCACAGATCCACAGACAACTTATTTTTATATATATAGATAGATATATATATATATATGTGTGTTTGTGCGTGTCTCTTTGACCTTAGCGGACCTGTTGCCAAATTAGGGCCTAAGCTCAGTCCTCGCTTTTTTTGTCCCATTGTTTCACTCACTCTGCTGAACTTCTGCCCGGTTGTATTGCTTGTAAATTCTCGCAGTGTAAAAATAGACATAGGTAGCTCTTATTAGATAAAATCGGACATGTGAAGTTATAGGAAGAAAGAAAGAGAAAGGGGAACTGTTTGGAAAGCAAGGGAATATGGGGAAATACGGAATATTAATGGATTCTAAAATTGCTAAGTAATAAATAAAAATATGATTTGCTAAATCTCTATCTTTATGTATTCTTTTTAGTCCATCATCTGTATTGTTTTAATTAATAATTATTTGAAAATATTAAAATAAGATCTTGCCCGTTTGAATGAATAAACCCTCTAACAGGGTGGATGATTGTCATTCTTGAAATGCAGTGCTGGAAGAAGAAATTACTACGTTATTCTAGCTATTAGGTTTTGGTAAAGTATCTAAATGTTTACTGCATCAAATGACAAGGAAAAATAGACTGTTGTCAATTTGGTTTCTTGGAGGTTGATTGGTTGGTTTTGTGGGTGTATTTATCGATTTATTTGATGAAAATACAGTAAGTCCCACGGCTTGTCACAGGAAATCACATTACAACTTATTACCATCACTGCTAATAAAATCTCGCAATTAATCATAGTCAGGGCAATAATGCTGCCTTAGCAAAGACTGAATTGGGCTCTGCATGTCATTATATATATATACTAGCTGTTGGGGTGGCGCTTCGCGCCACCCCAACACCTAGTTGGTGGCGGCGCTTCGCGCCCCCCCAAGCCCCCCCGCGCGCGTAAGTCGTTACGCGCCATAATAGTTACGCGCCATTGTAGTTGTGTCCCTATGTCCCACCTGTGAATATAGATATATATATATATATATATATATATATATATATATATATATATATATATATATATATATATATATATATATATATATATATATATATATATATATATATATATATATATGGTTTTAACTACGTAAAACTTGCGAATATACAACATTCTTTGCTGTCCCATTGTCTTTGCATATAAATAGATTGTCAGGTTTACCGACTCTTGAACATGCAACATATAATGGTCCATGGGAAAACAATCTGTATTCAGATCTATACCTCATGATTCTAATGATTGCCCTTGAGCTTTGTTGATGGTGATTGCTAATCGACCATTCCCTGCCCCGGTGTCCCGGTCGTCATTTATATCCCCCTGTTTCCCCCGGTGTCCCCGTTGTAGTTGTGTCCCTGTGTCCCGGTCGTCATTTATATTCCCTGTGTCCCGGTCGTCATTTGTATCCCGGTGTCCCGGTCTGTATATACATTCGTTTTTTAGTTTTGTTTTTCTCCTTTATTTTTTTCCTTTTTTCTTTTTTTTCTTTTTTAGTTTATTTAGATTTTTAGATTTTTTAGTTTTTTTATTAGTTTTTAGTTTTATTTTTCTTTTTAGTTTTTTTGTAGTTTTTACCTTCTTTTTAGTTTTGTTAGTTTTTTTTTTTACTTATGTCCTGGTCGTCATTTATACTCCCTGTGTCCCGGTGCTTTGTTGATTGCTAATCGAACATTCCTTTTGTCCTGGTCGCTTTCTCTTTGAGTGTCGTCATTTATTTTTTTCTTTTTTAGTTCTTTTAGTTTTTACCTTTTTTAGTTTTTTTTTAGTTTTTTAGATGAAAATTTTTTTTAGTTTTTTCCTTTTTTTCTTTTTAGTTTTTTATTGGTTTTTACCTTTATTTTAGCTTATTTTTCAGTTTTTTCCTTTTTTTTAGTTTTTTTTTATTTTTTATTTTTTTTAGTTTTTTACCTTTTTTTTAGTTTTTTTAGTTTTTTTAGTTTTTTAGCTTTTTTACTTTTTTTATTAGTTTTTAGTTTTTTTTTGTAGTTTTTGCCTTTATTTAGTTTTTTCAGTTTTTTTTTTAGTTTTTTATTGGTTTTTACCTTTATTTTAGCTTATTTTTCAGTTTTTTCCTTTTTTTAGTTTTTTTTTAGTTTTTAGTTTTTTTAGTTTTTTACCTTTTTTTAGTTTTTTTAGTTTTTTTAGTTTTTTAGCTTTTTTATTTTTTTATTAGTTTTTAGTTTTTTTGTAGTTTTTGCCTTTTTTTAGTTTTTTTAGTTTTTTAGCTTTTTTATTAGTTTTTAGTTTTTTTTGTAGTTTTTGCCTTTTTTTAGTTTTTTTAGTTTTTTAGCTTTTTTATTTTTTTATTAGTTTTTAGTTTTTTTTTGTAGTTAGTTTTTTTAGTTTTTTACCTTTTTTTAGTTTTTTTAGTTTTTTTAGTTTTTTAGCTTTTTTATTAGTTTTTAGTTTTTTTGTAGTTTTTGCCTTTTTTAGTTTTTTTAGTTTTTTAGCTTTTTTATTAGTTTTTAGTTTTTTTTGTAGTTTTTGCCTTTTTTTAGTTTTTTTAGTTTTTTAGCTTTTTTATTTTTTTTATTAGTTTTTAGTTTTTTTTGTAGTTTTTGCCTTTTTTTAGTTTTTTCAGTTTTGACGTCACCTGATCCAGTTTTTTCAGGTGACGTCACCTGATCCAAATAGATTGTCAGGTTTACCGACTCTTGAACATGCAACATATAATGGTCCATGGGAAAACAATCTGTATTCAGATCTATACCTCATGATTCTAATGATTGCCCTTGAGCTTTGTTGATGGTGATTGCTAATCGACCATTCCCTGTCCCGGTGTCCCGGTCGTCATTTATATCCCCCTGTTTCCCCCGGTGTCCCCGTTGTAGTTGTGTCCCTGTGTCCCGGTCGTCATTTATATTCCCTGTGTCCCGGTCGTCATTTGTATCCCGGTGTCCCGGTCTGTATATACATTCGTTTTTTAGTTTTGTTTTTCTCCTTTATTTTTTTCCTTTTTTTTTCTTTTTTAGTTTATTTAGATTTTTAGATTTTTTAGTTTTTTTTATTAGTTTTTAGTTTTTTTTTCTTTTTAGTTTTTTTGTAGTTTTTACCTTCTTTACTTTTGTTAGTTTTTTTTTACTTATGTCCTGGTCGTCATTTATACTCCCTGTGTCCCGGTGCTTTGTTGATTGCTAATCGAACATTCCTTTTGTCCTGGTCGCTTTCTCTTTGAGTGTCGTCATTTATTTTTTTCTTTTTTAGTTCTTTTAGTTTTTACCTTTTTTAGTTTTTTTTAGTTTTTTAGATGAAATTTTTTTTTAGTTTTTTCCTTTTTTTCTTTTTAGTTTTTTATTGGTTTTTACCTTTATTTTAGCTTATTTTTCAGTTTTTTCCTTTTTTTTATTTTTTTTTTATTTTTTATTTTTTTTAGTTTTTTACCTTTTTTTATTTTTTTTATTTTTTTTAGTTTTTTAGCTTTTTTACTTTTTTATTAGTTTTTAGTTTTTTTTGTAGTTTTTACCTTTTTTAGTTTTTTTTAGTTTTTTAGATGAAAAATTTTTTTAGTTTTTTCCTTTTTTTCTTTTTAGTTTTTTATTGGTTTTTACCTTTATTCTAGCTTATTTTTCAGTTTTTTCCTTTTTTTAGTTTTTTTTTAGTTTTTAGTTTTTTTAGTTTTTTTCCTTTTTTTAGTTTTTTTAGTTTTTTTAGTTTTTTAGCTTTTTTATTTTTTTTATTAGTTTTTAGTTTTTTTGTAGTTTTTGCCTTTTTTTAGTTTTTTTAGTTTTTTAGCTTTTTTATTAGTTTTTAGTTTTTTTTGTAGTTTTTGCCTTTTTTTAGTTTTTTTAGTTTTTTAGCTTTTTTATTTTTTTTATTAGTTTTTAGTTTTTTTGTAGTTAGTTTTTTTAGTTTTTTACCTTTTTTTAGTTTTTTTAGTTTTTTTAGTTTTTTAGCTTTTTTATTTTTTTTATTAGTTTTTAGTTTTTTTTGTAGTTTTTGCCTTTTTTTTAGTTTTTTTAGTTTTTTAGCTTTTTTATTAGTTTTTAGTTTTTTTTTGTAGTTTTTGCCTTTTTTTAGTTTTTTTAGTTTTTTAGCTTTTTTATTTTTTTTATTAGTTTTTAGTTTTTTTGTAGTTTTTGCCTTTTTTTAGTTTTTTCAGTTTTGACGTCACCTGATCCAGTTTTTTCAGGTGACGTCACCTGATCCACGATCCACAGATCCACAGATCCACAGACAACTTATTTTTATATATATAGATATATATATATATATATCTATATATATAAAAATAAGTTGTCTGTGGATCTGTGGATCGTGGATCAGGTGACGTCACCTGAAAAAACTGGATCAGGTGACGTTAAAACTGAAAAAACTAAAAAAAGGCAAAAACTACAAAAAAAACTAAAAACTAATAAAAAAAATAAAAAAGCTAAAAAACTAAAAAAACTAAAAAAGGCAAAAACTACAAAAAAAACTAAAAACTAATAAAAAAGCTAAAAAACTAAAAAAAACTAAAAAAAGGCAAAAACTACAAAAAAAAAAACTAAAAACTAATAAAAAAAATAAAAAAGCTAAAAAACTAAAAAAACTAAAAAAACTAAAAAAAGGTAAAAAACTAACTACAAAAAAAACTAAATACTAATAAAAAAAATAAAAAAGCTAAAAAACTAAAAAAACTAAAAAAAGGCAAAAACTACAAAAAAACTAAAAACAAATAAAAAAGCTAAAAAACTAAAAAAACTAAAAAAGGCAAAACTACAAAAAAAACTAAAAACTAATAAAAAAAATAAAAAAGCTAAAAAACTAAAAAAACTAAAAAAACTAAAAAAAGGTAAAAAACTAAAAAAACTAAAAACTAAAAAAAACTAAAAAAAAGGAAAAAAACTGAAAAATAAGCTAAAATAAAGGTAAAAACCAATAAAAAACTAAAAAAAAAACTGAAAAAACTAAAAAAAGGCAAAAACTACAAAAAAAAACTAAAAACTAATAAAAAAAGTAAAAAAGCTAAAAAACTAAAAAAACTAAAAAAACTAAAAAAAAGGTAAAAAACTAAAAAAAAAAAAAAATAAAAAAAAACTAATGAAAAGGAAAAAACTGAAAAATAAGCTAAAATAAAGGTAAAAACCAATAAAAAACTAAAAAGAAAAACAGGAAAAAACTAAAAAAAATTTTCATCTAAAAAACTAAAAAAGGTAAAAACTAAAAGAACTAAAAAAGAAAAAAATAAATGACGACACTCAAAGAGAAAGCGACCAGGACAAAAGGAATGTTCGATTAGCAATCAACAAAGCACCGGGACACAGGGAGTATAAATGACGACCAGGACATAAGTAAAAAAAAAAACTAACAAAACTAAAAAGAAGGTAAAAACTACAAAAAAACTAAAAAGAAAAAAAACAAACTAAAAACTAATAAAAAAACTAAAAAATCTAAAAATCTAAATAAACTAAAAAAGAAAAAAAGGAAAAAATAAAGGAGAAAAACAAAACTATAAAACGAATGTATATACAGACCGGGACACCGGGATACAAATGACGACCGGGACACAGGGAATATAAATGACGACCGGGACACAGGGACACAACTACAACGGAGACACCGGGGGAAACAGGGGGATATAAATGACGACCGGGACACCGGGGCAGGGAATGGTCGATTAGCAATCACCATCAACAAAGCTCAAGGGCAATCACTAGAATCATGAGGTATAGATCTGAATACAGATTGTTTTCCCATGGACCATTATATGTTGCATGTTCAAGAGTCGGTAAACCTGACAATCTATTTATATGCAAAGACAATGGGACAGCAAAGAATGTTGTATATTCGCAAGTTTTACGTAGTTAAAACCATATATATCTATATTCATATATATCTATATATATTCATATATATTCATATATATCTATATATATTCTATATTCATATATATCTATATTCATAGGTGGGACATAGGGACACAACTTCAATGGCGCGTAACTATTATGGCGCGTAACGACTTACGCGCGCGGGGGGGCTTGGGGGGTTGCGAAGCGCCCCCACCAACTAGGTGTTGGGGTGGCGCGAAGCGCCACCCCAACAGCTAGTATATATATATATATATATATATATATTTCTTTTCACCAAGGGACTTCGTATGGAAGGAGTAGTTGTATAAACTTTGGAGGGCAGCTCAGTAGATTTGAAATTTAAAGGTATGCTGTCCTATTGGAGGACAAGCAGCCTCCCATTCCGCACCTCTTAATCCCCAAAGAAATCTGATCAAAATTTGAGATAGCAATTTTGTTTGGTATAGTTAAAAGATCCTTTAACTATGCATCAAGGGATGACAACCTCCCGAGGACTGTGAAATTATGTAATTCGTCCATTGTTTACTTACAGTGTTTGTTATTGGAAGTGAGGGGAGACAGGTTTGACCTAAGACTGCTAAGGGTATTAAAGTAAAGCTTTCAGAGAAGGAGGAAGGGAGTGTTGAATTAAATCAAAATACACTTACGTGCATGCAGGTTGTCAAAAGGGTATATCTCAAAAATAGCCGAGGGTGTAAAGTCGGAATTTTCAGGGAATGATAAGCAGGATGATAAGAAGACTTCTGAAGGTTCAGTTTATGATGACAGTTATGTGTGGCCGGATATTTTGTAAATCTGAAGAATGATGTGTGATTAATATTCTAAGGCATTCTAATGAACCAATTAGATCAGCACATTTGCGCAGAATTGAAGAGCTGGTAATTTAAGCTATTGTAGCCTTTGGCTCCCTAGCTTCTTATTAAATAAAAAAAACAAGTTTTTTTAACTGAAAGTAAGGAGCGACATTAAAACTTAAAACGAACAGAAATTACTTCATATATGAAAGAGGCTGCTTCCTCATCAACGCCCCGCTCTTTACGCTAAAGTTTGACTCTTTCTCTCAATTCTTCTTTTTAAAACAGTAAACAACTTTAGCGTAAAGAGCGGGGCGTTGATGAGGAAGCAGCCTAGCTTCTTATTAAATAAAAAAAACAAGTTTTTTTTAACTGAAAGTAAGGAGCGACATTAAAACTTAAAACGAACAGAAATTACTTCGTATATGAAAGAGGCTGCTTCCTCATCAACGCCCCGCTCTTCACGCTAAAGTTTGACTCTTTCTCTCAATTCTTCTTTTTAAAACAGTAAAAAACTTTAGCGTAAAGAGCGGGGCGTTGATGAGGAAGCAGCCTAGCTTCTTATTAAATAAAAAAACAAGTTTTTTTAACTGAAAGTAAGGAGCGACATTAAAACTTAAAACGAACAGAAATTACTTCGTATATGAAAGAGGCTGCTTCCTCATCGACGCCCCGCTCTTCACGCTAAAGTTTGACTCTTTCTCTCAATTCTTCTTTTTAAAACAGTAAAAAACTTTAGCGTAAAGAGCGGGGCGTTGATGAGGAAGCAGCCTCTTTCATATGCGAAGTAATTTCTGTTCGTTTTAAGTTTTAATGTCGCTCCTTACTTTCAGTTAAAAAAACTTGTTTTTTTTATTTAATTTCTGAACGTTTTTGAATCAATGCATGTTTTGATTTTGGCTCTCCGCAGAGGAATAATTAAAACGAAATTTGCATATTTTTATTTTTGGCTAAATGGCTTTTTCATAATTTTGATCGAATGATTTTGAGAAAAAAAGAGCGGGGGAGGAAGCCTAGTTGCCCTCCGATTTTTTGGTTAATTAAAAAGGCAACTCGAACTTTTAATTTTTTACGAATCTTTTTATTAGTAAAAGATTTACGTAACTTATAAATTAGCTTACGTAAAGAACTTGTGTATTCTCATATTTTTATTACATATATGAGGGGGTTCGCCCCCTCGTCAGTACCTCGCTCTTTACACTAAAGCTTAAATTTTGTCCCAATTCATTAAGAATGACCCCTGAATCACAAAAGCCGTAGAATAAATAGTTGAAATTACTAAAAATACTTTAGCGTAAAGAGCGAGGTATTAGGAGGAGGTGAGCCCCTTCATATGGGTAATAATTTCTGTTTGTTTTAAGTTTTAATGCTGTTCCTTACTTCCAACTGAAAGAACTTTTTCATATTTATTTTTTCATTGTTTTTTTTTTTTAAATAATGCTAGTAAATCCTGCGCTCCCTTCATAGAGATTTTCTTCCCGCGTGACAAATTATCGATGGAAAATTCCCCCAGCATATCCCCCTCTTCTCAACCCCTCCCCCCAACCAAAAAAATCCTCCTGAAAACGCCTGTACACTTCCCAGTAATCATTACTATATGTAACCATTGGTCAAAGTTTGTAACTTGTTGCCCCTCCCACGGGGACTGTGGGGGAGTAAGTCGTCCCCAAAGACATAGTTATAAGGTTTTTCGACTACGCTGAATAAAATGGCTATCTCAGAATTTTGATCCGTTGACTTTGGTAAAATAATTAGCGTGGGAGGAGGCCTAGGTGCCCTCCAATTTTTTTGGTCACTTAAAAAGGCCACTAGAACTTTTCATTTCCGTTAGAATTAGCCCTCTTGCTACATTCTAGGACAACTGGGTCGATACGATCACCCCTGGGAAAAAAAAAAAAACCAAATAAACACGTATCCGTGATCTGCCTTCTGGCAAAAAATACAAAATTCCACATTTTTGTAGATAGGAGCTTGAAACTTCTACATTAGGGTTCTCTGATACGCTGAATCGGATGGTGTGATTTTCGTTAAGATTCTATGACATCTAGGGGGTGTTCCCCCTATTTTCTAAAATAACGCAAATTTTCTCAGGCTCGTAACTTTTGGTGGGTAAGTCTAAACTTGATGAAACTTATATATTTAAAATTAGCATTAAAATGCGATTCTTTTGATTCAGGTATTGGTATCAAAATTCCATTTTTTAGAGTTTTGGTTACTATTGAGCCGGGTCGCTCCTTACTACAGTTCGTTACCACGAACTGTTTGATAAGTAACAAGTTTAGTTACTCTGTGCTTTTGACGGGCACATTAAAGTTTCTTGCTGGTGTTACTAACTGATGGCCCGATCGGTTTGGTCTCAAAATGGGGAACTAGAACTGTAATTTTCGTTTGAGCAAGTCCTCTCTCGATATTCCGTGACCATTGGTTCGATACGATCACCCTGGAAAAAAAGGAGAAAAAAAAACAAAACATAACTAATAAGCACACATTCGTGACCTTTCTTCTGGCAAAAATTACAAAATTTCACATTTTTACAGATGGAAGCTAGAAACCCTTATAGAATGGTTTTCTGATGTGCTAAATATGATGGTACGATTTTCGTTAAGATACTTTGACCTTTTAGGGGCGTTCCCACCCTTCTTAAAAAAAATTCTATACAAACTTTCTCAAGCTTATAGCTTTTGATGGGTACATGAAACTGGATGAATTTTGTGTATCTGGAGTTTGCATAAAAAGCCAATTCATTTGATGTATCTATTGTTATCGAAGTTCCGAGTTATCAAAATTTCCACAGGACGGCATTATAGACTTGTGCAATATGTGGTCCCCACTCGAGAAGTGAAATTAGGTTAATTGTAATGCAATTTACAAAAGTATGATGGAAATACAATACTTTAATGACAAAATTATGAAAAATGGAACAAAGAATTATGGCAGGGGGGCCGCACAAACCGCATGATATTAAATACCTAACTTAACCTTAACCAATCAAAATAACATCTCTGTATATTAAATATTTAATAAAAATATACTTACAACATAGATTTCAACTGATCCTAAGCTAATTTTCTTCATTAACTGACAGGTAGAAACCAATTATTATCTGATCTATAGATCCAAATCCTCGAGTGTGTACCAAATAATGCTCAAGTACCTACAAGATTTCCACGACTTGAGTGGATAAGTATTTCTTGGAACTAAAGATTCCCTACTGAAAATCTGGAGAGCCGTGACAGATACAGTTGCTGACCAAGCTTGCCTTGCAACTCTGTCATGTGATTCCTAGAAACTGGCTTGATTGCCTAGCGGCTGAATCATAGGGGCTGTGCAGAGGCGCCATTTGGGGAGGGGCAGTGGTGGGCAAATGCCCACATGCCTCACAGCCGTAGAGGGATCTATCATCTCATATTTTTATCTCATATTTTATCTCATATTTAACTTTTGCAAGGATGATTTCATAGACGTTATAATTTCAGCTTATATCTGCTTTAAGACTATTTGTCATTGCCGTAAAGGGATATTTCAAAAAAAAAACTTCTCATATTTAAGTTCCACAAGAGATTAATAATGAATAGATGTTATTATTTCATTTTGATTTGAACTTTGCCCTTGCTGTATAAAGGTGGACAAAATCCAGCGTGATCCAAACTGTCGGGTCATATACGCTCATATATAAATATCAAACAATTCATTCGAGATCACTGAAATTCAAGCAATTGGCGCAAAGCAAAGTTTAGCAAGAATCGCATAACAAAGCTGGACTGTCCTCTTCAAGTTCAAGCCAACACCCCACACAATGGTCTATGATGTATGAAGATGTACGAATTCATTTTATTGCTTTTGATGCAAAATTTTGGATTCTTTAAACTTGCTAGACATTTCTAATGTAATCTACATTTGACAGTTTTTTTTCTTAGATTTGTATGGGGCATTAGTCTGCGAATGTGTCAGCACTGGAATGCAAGGAAAATACTATGAGGATGGAATTAATGATATAAAAGTACTATCAATGAGACAAACTAGCCTTTGTTTACTCATAAAGAAACAATTTCTTGCGATGAATGGTTAGGGGTCCTATCTAGATTACAGTAAGAAACCATCTGTCTTTTTCCTTTTCTTTTTCAAGTTATTTGAGTAAAGTGCCTTCCACCACATGAAGAAGCTTTGCTTAAAAGTTAGACATCTTATTATGTTTTATGGTTGATTTAAACAAACGATATCATAACAAATACATCTGTCAAATGATTCGCCTATTTATGCATGATAAATTGTCTTCGTTTATTTTTTCAGGTGACGGTTGTACACATCGACGCAATTTCAAAGAATGCAGCCGATGATAAATTACGACAACTAATTCGGCGTTTTGGAGATGTCCATGGTGATCGGGCTAAAATTATAGTCCTGACGGGTGACGTCAATTTCTCCACCGACCTTGCGGATTTAAAGCGAAGGTAGGAGATACGAATTAAAAGTGCCATTTGGACCAGGATAAGCTTGAAGGGAGATTCGTATCTTCTAACTAAATAGCGGGATAACCTTTGTAAAATAAATGTATAGTCTATTCTGGCTTATAGTATCTATTCAAAAACCTGTAAAATATGGTCTTTAAGTTAGAAACAAATAAGTGTAACCATAAACAGAAGAAACAGTGCGAATAATGCTCGACAATACACAATAGAGAAAAAAGATTCTAGTACGAATAGCTACGGAAAATCCTTGAAATGTGTGATATTCGCTCTATTTTTTCGCTTTTGAAATATCAAGACATCCTTCTTCAAAATCAAGACACATTTATTGAAATGACTCTATCTAAAACCAAAAACATACGTTTTCCTCCCCTCTGTTCGTATTCACAAGTACGGTCTTAATTATCTCATTATTAATGATTTAGACGACGACTAAAAAAGAAGATGTACAATATCTAAAATTGAACAAAAGCTAAGTGGAGTTTTTCTATTTTGGGGTGGACAAATTTGAACTTTTTAAAACCTTTTCTTCTGAATTTTAGAAATTTGTTGTATGTAAGTCTTCTCTTCCTCATGGTTTTACAGGTATCTCCATCTTGCTAAAATCTTGAGAGTAGAAAGAGCAGTATTAAAACCTAAAAAGACAAAAAAAATGTAAAATTTGGTTTTTGAAAGAAAAAGAAAATAATATAGGCCCGCCTGAATAAATAGAATCTAATAGTACAGAAACCAAGTAAAAAATATTTTCAAATTTACAAAAACTTGAATTACCATAATTGAACAGATTGTGTTTTCATTATGCAGTTGAAAAAAATAAATACTGCTCGAATGTCCAATAGTTAATTTTCGTTGCATTGCAGAATATTTGAAACGACCAATTCAGTTTCATTTGTCTAATATGCAATCAATTCTTGTCAATATTTTGCTACTTTTAGATCATTTCCTTTCCAATGTATAGAAATGAAATTGGCGAACCATTATTCACCAAAGTTAAATTTTGCCAATTCAAATAGTACTTAAGCAAACTAAACAAATTGCTTGAAAGTTATCGATTCATGCTCTTAAAGTTTCGGGATATTTGGAGGATCAGTTTTCCAAATTTTTAAATGAAAGGGTATAAATAAGTTTTCACTACAACTATTAAACAATATAAAAAATAAACTGACCGTCCAAAGGATATATGACAATTTTAGTAATTTTTTATTTATAAGGTTATCGATTCAAGCTATCCATTGTTTTGTTTCATTCTTTATTTCAGGAAGAAATGTCAAATCATCTTGCTTCATAACCGACACGCCACTCGATCTCTATTGCTTTCTGCATCAGAGAATTATTTATTTGAGGAGATTGTACAGAGAGGGGTTACTAACGTTGCTGAGGTAGGGATTGATTCGTGAATTACGCTGTGATTTGTTTTTGTCTTTACGATTTTTGTTTTTCAGTGTGCAGGAACTAACGCCCAATTCCATATCGGAGTCTAATCACCTCTTCGTCTGTCAATATTTCTACCATATTAACAGCGGGATATTATTTGACAACCTTAGTTTCAAGTAATATTGTCGATTTTGTCAATATCAAATTCCAAGGTCGGTGACGAATCATCAAGCGGGCTAATTAATGATGCTGTGATTCTTGCTTTAAAAAAGGGGGAGGGGCTAAGGAGAAAAAGTAAGGTAAACGGCAAAATACAAAAAATCGTACTATAGCCTTCTTTGATCACGTGGATTTGTTAAAGGAAACGATTTTCCTTTTCTTTT
This sequence comes from Artemia franciscana, assembly GCF_032884065.1. Classification (NCBI taxonomy): domain Eukaryota; kingdom Metazoa; phylum Arthropoda; class Branchiopoda; order Anostraca; family Artemiidae; genus Artemia; species Artemia franciscana. The sequence goes on from NC_088874.1 coordinate 14,122,309, forward strand.
TTGCAATATTTGACAAAATTTGACAGCCTTATACATACAGCGTGTTACAATTTAATTTAATATACCCCAACGGTATCAGAAAATGTCTTCTTAACACCATTAGCCTTATTAGTAGTAATGATAGCAGTATTAGAAGTAGGAGGGGTAGTATACATATCGTACCTTTTGTTTGATTCATCATCTCCATAGCATGCACTGAACGATTTAACTTAATAATCTAATGTGCTTCTGAGGTATAGTTGTTACAGCCTTTTAATAACCTGTAACCACATAGCGTGTTTCATTTTAGTTCACTATCCTCTTCAAATGTTCCTTAAAGTTTCACTGTTATACCCTTAGCTTCAGTAGTACTAGTAGCAGTCGTTGTAGTAGTAATTGTAGCAGTAGTAGTCGTAGTAGCAGTAGCAGTTGTAGAAGTAGTTATAGTAGCAGTAGTAGTTGTGGAAGTTGTTGTAGCAGTGTGCCCATTTTGCATTTTGCCTATTTCAATATCCCACTTAAAATGTCCTGAAGTTTTTGACTTTATACCCTAGACCATTCCCGGGATACTGTTGATATGCTCCTTTGACAACCTAGATGTATAGAGTGTTTTTATTTAGTTCATCATACCTCTAAACATTCCCTGAAAGTTTCAACTTCTTACCCTTAGCCTCAGTTGTAGTCGTTGCAATAGTAGCAGTAGTTGCAGAAGTAGCTACAACAATAGTCTTAGCAGTATGCACAGAGTACCTTTTGGTTAGTTCAACGCCCCTCTCAACACGCCCTGAAAGTTTTGACTTAATGCTCTGTGTTTTGATTTACTTGAACATCAAACTAAAAGTTCCCTGAAAGTTTCATCTTGATATCCTTCAATTCAGCAGAAGTAGTAGCCATAGCAGTTATAATAATAACAATATTAGTAACATGTATGTATTGCCTTTTAGTAAGTTCAACTTCCCCCTCAACATGCTCTGGTCAATCGATCATTTCCCTCGTCATTCCCTTAAAGTTCCAACATAATATCCTCAGTCATTCTTGAGTTTCTTCCTTTTGACAACCAGTATGCACATAATATGTTTTGATTCAGTTCAGCACTCCCCTCAACATTCTCTGATAGCTTCACTTAAATGCTCTTGGTCTTTTTGAACACCAAAGGTCAAACATGTCCTCTTTCCCAATAACAAATACTATACACAGACAATGGGCAAATCGTATAACTTATAGCCCTTGCTATGTGGACTGTGGGGGGCTGATATCCCCAACATCCCCAGAGACATAGTTTGTGGACCTTTCAACTGTGCTGAACAAAAGGGCTCTCTCAATATGTGGTTTGATTGGATGTGTTTGGAGAATTAATGGGCTTGGGAGGAGGGTTGCTGGGCCTCCAGTCGCTTTTGACTCTTAAAAGTTTCTATGATAGCGCTGCGCTGCCTATGATATTGCCTATATGCCCTTTTGAAAACCTGTATGCATAAAGTTTTTTTCGTTTAAATGAAACTCCCCCTAAATGTTCACTTAAAGTTTCACCTTGATACCCTTAGCCTCATTAGTTTCAGCAACCGTCGTAGTAGTATACACATAGTGACTTTTGGTTAGTTCAAAATCCACAGCAACATTAAGTTTGTACCCTGAAAATTCAGATATATTAGTGTAAGTCATTTCTGATATTCTCCTGTTACACTCTTTTGACAATTTTCATCCTCATAGCTCGTTTTGATTTAGTTCAACATCAGTCTAAACATTTCTTGAAAGCTGCACCGTGATACCCTTAGCTTCAGTAATATATAACAGTAATTGTACTAGTAGTAGTAGCAGTTGCATTAGTAGCAGTATGTACAAGGTATTTTTTTTTTCAAAATCCCCCTCAGTACACACTGGAAGTTTGAACTTAATACCATAAAGCGTTATTGAGGCATTGTTCATACTTCCTCTTAGCAACCTATATGTGCATAGTGTCTTTTGATTTAGTGGAAAATTGTTTCAAAATTTTATCGTTAATACTCTTAGCTTTGGGTTTAGTAGTAGCAGTAGTAACAGCAGAAGGAGTAGTAGTACTAGCAGCAGTAATAGTAGAAGTAGTAGTATTAGGATGCGAATATTGCCTTTTGGTTTGTTCAACACTCCCCACAACAAGCCCTGTGTTTCAACTTCACACACAAAGCCGTTCCTAAGATATTGCTGACACGCCCTTTTGAAAACCTGCTTGCAGACGGCGTGTTATGATTTAGTTCAACTTTCCCCCTCAATATTTCCTGTAAATTTCACATTCCTACCGTAAACCATAGTTGTAGTAGTAGTCACAGCAGTAGTAGTAGTAGGAGAACTAGTAGTAGTTGCAGGACTAGGAGTATTATTAACAGTAATAGGGCTAGCACTAGAAGCAACAGTTGTGTTAGGATATTGCCTTTTGGTCAGTAGAACACCCCCCCCCCCATCAAGCCTTGGAAGTTTCAACTTAATACAATTAGCCGTTGCTATAATATTGTCGATATACCTTTTTCATAATTTGTGTGTTCATATTGTGTTGTAATTTAATCCAACTTCCTCCTCAACTTTTTCAGAAATTTTCATTTTAATATTCTTAGCACTAGTAGTAGCTACAAAAGAAGTAGTAGTAGTATTAGAAGTAGCAGTTGTAGTTGTATTAGTAGTAGCATGCACATATTGCCTTTTGGTCAATTGATTTTCCCCTTTAAGTATTTTAAAAGAAAATTGCGAAGAAAGGGAGAAAACGTGGACAATAAAGAGCCAGTGAAAAATTGAAAAATTATGCAAATATTTCGCTCAAGACCTCCGCTTGACCGTCCTCAGTGCAGAATAAAACTGATAAAAATATAAAAACCAAACCCTAAAACAAAACACAAAACTAAAATAGGATGACCCTTTCTGAGTAATGGTAAAAGGGGAACTCCTTTCACCGTTACTAAGAAAGGATCATCCTATTTTAGTTTTGTGTTTGGGAGGAAGAAAAACATTGATAGTGATTTCCATGCAAAAAATGATTTTCATTGTTGTTCTAGTCAAATGACTACAAGTTTCCCGTACAAGGTTGTGGGCCAAGGTAATTCCAATGGTGTAATTTTTGTTTCGATTAATCTTCATTTTTAGGGGCTTTAGGCTATGTTTTTGGTTACTGTGGGCTGTGATTTGTGCTTTACTTTATTGCAGCTACCGCTGAAACCTTGTTAATGCCCAGTAGAGGCACTTGTTGATGCCATATGACATTCCAATGTGGCGCTATAAATGACTATTTGTAAAAGTCAGATGATATTTAACATTAGATGAGCCCTTATCCGTTTACATACGGACATCCCTCCTACATAATGACCCAGTGACGAAAAAGGTAAAGCAAAGGGGCACATCAGCGCTATCCCTGCAAGGGTTTTCAACGATGGGGATTTTAATGGTATTTTTACTTCAATTTGACATCATGTTTGAGAGGATTCATGCTCTTTTGGAACTCTTGAAAATGTTTTTCGTAATTGCAAATTATTGTTGAGTTGCATATGGGCTAAGGTAGAAAGGTAATATAGTATATATAGTATAGATTCTACATAGTGTATATTGTATAGGCCCTAGTCTAATATAACATCCTTATATATTGACGGAAAAGCGTCAACTGTAAAGAAATTTACCACCGGACAGTTTTTCAAACGCGTTTTTAAACTTCAGTTATGATGGGTCGTGGTTGGTCTCTGCGTCGGCCCTGCAGTGTGTTGCTACAGCCATAAATACCTTCCTTTTTGCGTGACGTACTCTTTTAAATTAAACATTTACGGTCCAAAACCTGATGCATCACTCATACATATTCATCTTGACCAGAACCGTATTCTGAAGTTTGGCTCCGCAGGGGAGCTGAACCGATTTGTAGGACATGGTTCTCCAGGAGAACTTTTCCCTTACTTTGTTATACTTTTGCAATTGAATTTACATTTATACAGCTTTCCGTAGAAAAAAGTAAACAAACTCATAATGATTGCACAAATTTAGATTTTATAGCTGATTTATAGTGTGAAGATGTAGTTAGCTTTCAGATTTATCAACATAAAAAAAAAAAAATCCTAGCGGACAATTTTTCTAACGCCTTTTTAAAACTCCTGTTACAATGGGTCGTGGCTAAGCTCTTTAATTGAGCTTAGCTACTGTGGCAACCATGATGACATAAATAGCGTCCGTTTCGAGTGACGCAATCTTTTCAATCAAGAATTTAGTTTCCGAAACCTGATGCACTACTCATATTATCCATCTTAACCAGAATTGTATCCTAAAGTTTGGTTCAGCCAAGCGCTAAACTCATTTTTACGAGAGGGTATTTGCTTGCTTTTTTGTAGTCTTTCGCATGCATTTATAAGAAATTGTTCTAGAAAAAAGCCATAAAGGTCACAACCATTGCGCCAATCTGTATTTTATTTTAGCTATTTTGTTATTTTGCTTTTTCTGAAGATTTCCTTAGTAAAAACCCAAATAAGTCTTTGCTATTCTCAAAATACCAAGCTCGTGCCTAGTAGCAAGTACTTCGCTGGAGATTTTATTTATGCAGAAAATTGTGTGTTTTTTTTAAATTTATGTTCTGTTATCCCTCTGACTATTTAGCGAAGAAATATACGAGAGTCGCTCGTCAAAATTATACTTCATGCAAAGAAACTCTACTTTTTCCAGCTGAATGTATAAAAATATACGATTTTTGTAGAGAAAAAAAAACCATCTGTGGCATGAATACATTTGCTCCACATATAATAATAATAATAATAATAATTTATTTATCACCCACTTTACAAAAACAGAAGTTAAGTGGAGTAAAATACAAAAGAAAAACAGCAAAAGTAATACAAGAAACAAATTTAATCACATACAGAAAAAAGACGGATAAGGCGATGAAAACATCCTAGCCTATAAATCGCTTCAATAGCTAGATTGGCAGATAATTTTTCGAAAGCACCAGTAATATCTGTCGCACAATACTTTTTAACCAGTTTTGTATTCCGGTAAGAACGAGGTAGATATAAAAGAAATTTGCAGTACCGGTAATAATTTATACGAATACGTTTTAGATCACCAGTCAACAGAAGTGGCCTAATACCAGAACAGAAGAGTACAGAATGATCGCAAAAATTTCAGTAAAGCCGAGTTAGCGCTCTTCTCCTATAGTGTCCACGATTTGCTACAATCTTAGAGTAACCGAGCCTCAGCTTATCACTAATATCTTTGACAGCACGAGACCGGAGAGCATTCATAGAATCGCAAACTGTTATACCAAGCCAACGAAACGATTTAACACGAGGAATACTAAAACCACCGCAGTGTAGTGAATCTGAACAATTATTACCGTTGAAAACAAGAAACTCGCACTTGTCAATATTTAGGTACAGGCCGATATCGCGGAAAGCAGAAGTAACTGACTTCACTGAACGGGCAAGACCAGACTCAGTTTGACTAATCAGAAGAAGGTCTTCCGCATAAGCCAGATATGAGATATCAGATGGTCCTAGTAGGCACGTAGTCGATATTTTTGATAGTACATTTTCAATACAAGCATTAAAAATATACGGCGAAAGAACTCCCCCTTGTCTTACACCGCAACGAACAGGGATATGACCAAAATAAGAATTATCTAATGACTTAAGGCGAAGGTAAGAATGGGAGTACCAAAAACGAAGCACGTGAATTACCGACGGATTTACTCCTCTCTGGCATAATGCTGTCCATGCTTGAGTATGACAAACACTGTCAAATGCTTTAGACAAGTCTTGGGTTGCGAAATGAAGTACACGACGAGTGCGATGGGCATCTTTTAATAAAGAAGTAAAAGCACGGTGAGCATGCTGACAGCCTAGCTCCGATCTAAAACCAAATTGATTATCATCATTTAGAGCAAGCTTAGTGATATAAGGTTGTAGGAGGTGTTCAAAAAGCTTGCTAAGTGTACAAGCTACCGTTATTGGCCTATAAGAACTACAAGAAACCTGATCTTTTCCTTTTTTTAGAAGTGACGTAACGCTACCGCATAAGAACGAGTCGGGCACACACGAACTACTAAAACACATTTGAAAAAACAGTTGGAGATGAGATACCAGTTCAAAAGTATTCGGAACAAGATTCAAAACACTAATCCCATCAATATCCAAAGATTTTGATTTTAAACCCTTAATACCTTTAACAATAGCCCACTTTTCAACTGGAATCACATGTCTCTGACATAAACGTGAGAAACGCTTATGCACTGCATAATTAACTTTCGAAAATATTTTTGAATAATGTTCGATCCAAGATGGACGAGGTGTAATATCACTAGAACTTGTATCCGGAAACTTGGCAGAATTTATCACTTTTCGCCACTCACTATTACTTTTCGGAAAAGTTTCACCGGAGTAACGAACGGCACGAAGATGGCGTTTATATTCGAGTTTCGTCTTTTGTTTTAGATCTTGTTTACCCCGAGAAGGTCGACCACAGGCAGACCAGATTCTTAACCAGAATTTGGCCTTATTCTTTACTTTTTTCAGCAAAGGATCACACTTCCAAATTGGTTTTTGGGTATTCCGCCTGACACAGATCAGTGGGACGGCCACATCTTCAGCTTGCTTTATACATAAGATAATGTCACGATAATAGCGATTCAAATCAGCACGAGCATTGTCAATAATGGGGTACGCATTTGTGCAAAGAAGATGGAAGGGGACACGTACGGTGGACAGTAGAGCTCCAAGTGTAGAAAGGTAAAGAGGCATGTTCGCACTAGACCAATCACGTTTTTCAAATGACTTATGCGACAGTGATGGCTGGTTCGAGTATGCGTCAGAAGTAACCGTAATATCAAAATACAGAGGTAAATGATCATAATCTCTCTCATCTTCATCAACATGTACTGCTGAAGTTTGTAATGAATGATAGCAGATACAGTGGTCCAAATTTGAGACAGAACCATTACAGTTTATATATGTAAAACTGAGGTCTTTCGCTAGGACCTTAAATGCTGAGGGTAGACACTGAAAAAGCGCTTCCTTTCGTGTCGAGGAAACGGTGATGTCACAGTTTAAGTCGCCTATAAGCACCCACTTGTATCCGAGACGCTCAATAACAGATATGAGAGTCTTTAATTTGTTGCAGGCATTAGCATAACTGGAGAAGGAAGAAACAGATCTTCTATCATGGGGCAAATAGGCGTTGATTAGGATCACGTCTGCAAGCCGGATTGCAAGATAGTGTTCAAAGGATTGGTAGCAGCTAGGAGACAAATATCTAGGCAAAGATCGCTTAATTATACAGGCAAGACCGCCAGAAGGCCTGCCTCGGGTACGGCGGGCATTCGTGGTGAAAACATCATGTTGAGAACTTCGCCTTAGAAAGTTTACACTGCAACTTGGGAGCAGGTGTTCTTGTAAGAGAACAACATCATGATTAGCTAGTTTCTCATCAAGGCTTAACACTTTATCCTTTGTCCCATTGATGTTGAAAGAGCACACTGAGACTTTATACTCATTCATGATTGCAAGCGAGAAGGTCGTGGAACTTTGGAATTTGCAAGAGCCCTTAGTTTGGAGCAACGAAAACTGTAAGCAACATGATCTCCACTACAATTTGCACACTTTGGGGTGTTACTGCAAGGTGAGTCACTAGAGTTCATATGGGGACCAGAGCACCGTGAGCATTTGTAGTTTTGATCGGGACATTTTGCGGCAAGGTGGTCAGGTGATTGACATTTCCTGCAGCACCTAGGAATTCGCCGATATTCATACACTCGGAATAGTTCATAGCCTATCTTCAGTCCAGATTTAAGGGCCGAGGAAAGAGAGATTTCGTCTTCGAAATCTCTACGAAATGTACAAGTTTATTATTTTCAATTTGTTTTGAAAAGTTCACCTAGAATAGCGAGTTATCCTAAGGGATTTTTCTTTGCACACCGACTGTTTTAAAGTATACTTTTATTTGTTTCCCTGCTTTGACTGCATTTTTTTTTTATAGAAAACCGACATCCCTGTCAGGCCTCATGAATTCACCATGTTTAACCTACCCGTTGGAGCCCCTCGGGGCAGGGTCCTTTCGTGTTTAAGTAGACTTGGTGATAACACTGGCTGCAGGGTGGAGAGCCTCGAACGAGGAAAAGCAATTTTGAAGTTTGTTGATAAAACATCAGCTGAAAGGTAAGATATCCATTCTTAGTGTGGGCTATTATTTAGCATAAATCAGAGTCAACGCAATAGCTTTGACCAAGGAAAGAGTGATATCCCCTATTTATTACTCGTAAGGTCTCCCATTTATTTTGCTCTTTCCTGGCCACTTTGCATAGAATTGGGAGGGGGGGGGGTCGCAGAATCGGGAGTTCATTCAGTCGGTTATTGAAAGCTCTAGCGCACTTTTTAAGGACAAAAAGCTACTAAAGGGCAACCACTCCCTCCTTTACCTTTTTTTCTGAGAACCCAAGTATCACCCATGACATAGGATACTAACAATTGAGACAGATATTTCACTTAGTATGATCGAAAGATCTGCCTCCACCGGAGACATCATCCGCGTAGATCTTAGGGCACTCAAAATTATGCAGTTGAACTTGACCCCTCTCCTCTGTGCAAAAAAGAAACAAGCAGAAAAACATGTTCATTTCTCAAAAAAGAAAGAAGAATAAAAAATAACGGAAGACAGGGATGGGAATCACCAAATGACTTACAACTGACTAAAATAGCCCAGTACTGTAAGCTGAATTAACTATTTTCTTAGAATTCTTTTTGAATGCGAACAACTTTGATTCACTTACTAATTCAGATAGCTTGTGTTATTTCACAACCAGAGGAAGTTGAAACCTTACACTTAATCTTCATCTGTCATCCTTAAAAAATGGAAAATAAACTTGATCCAAGCTTTTAATAAATGAAAATGTTGATCTTCAACTAAAAATTTCAGTCTTTTAAAAGTAAATGATCTTTAAGTAGGATTAAAAGAAACGCTTTTCTAAATGAAAATGAAAAAAAAAATGTCTTAAATCAAGAATACAAAGAAATAAAAAAGATGTTTTAGTTTCAGATAGTGCTTCTGTCTTCCTAAGGTGTTGTAGAAAATAGTCTAAATTTATTATTTGTTCATTTTGAACAATTTGTTGCACTTGTAGATTTGAAGGGAATATCAACATCTAAACGCGCGGGTAGCCTAAAATAACAATCAATTAATGCAAAATGTAAAGTGCTCATAGTTTGGTATGGAAATGAATGTTCTAATCCATTTAATACCAAGATTCTTAGGTACCGTTGCTATTGTTTACTAATCAAACAATTCGTGGTATCGAACTGTAGTAAGGAGCGACCCGGCTCAATAGTAACCAAAACTCTAAAAAACGGGATTTTGGTACTAATTGATACATCAAAAGAATCGGATTTCTGTGTTGATTTTAAATATACAAGTTTCATCAAATTTAGGTTTACCCGTCAAAAGTTACGAGCCTGAGAAAATTTGCCTTATTTTGTAAACAGGGGAAAATAACCCTTAAACATCATACTATGTTAACGAAAATCACACCATCACATTCAGCGTATCAGAGAACCCTATTGTAGAAGTTTCAAGCACCTATCTATAAAAATGTGGAATTTTGTATATTTTGCTGGTGCGTGTTTATTTGTTGTTTTTTTTCTCCAGGGGTGATTATATCGACCCAGTGGTCCTCGAATGTCGCCAAAGAGCTCATTCTAACGGAAATTAAAAGTTCTAGTACCCTTTTTCAGTGACCAAAAATTGGAGGGCATCCAGGCCCCCTCCCACGCTCATTGTTTTCCCAAAATCTCCGGATAAAAATTTTGAGCTATCCATTTTGTTCAGCATAGTCGAAAAAACTAATAACCATATCTTTGGCGATGACTTACTCCCCCACAGTCCCCAGGGGAGGGGCTGTAAGTCATAAACTATGACCATTGTTCACATATAGAAATGGTTATTGGGAAGTGCACAGACGTTGTTAGGGAAATTTTTTCTCGTTGGAGGAGGGGAGTCGAGGGGAGGGGGTTACGTGGATGATGTTTCCACGGAGAATTTATCATGGGAGAAGAGAAATTCCATGAAGGGTGTGCAGGATTTTCTAGCATTCTTTAAAAAAAAACAGTGAAAAAATAAATATGAAATAAGTTACTCAACTGGATGTAAGGAGTAGCATTAAAACTTAAAACGAACAGAAATTGTGACGCATATGAGGAGGTTCATCTCCTCCTAGATACGTCACTCTTTACGTTAAAGCATTTTTTGTAATTTCAACTATTTATTCTAAGACCTTTGTGATTCAGGGGTCATTCTTAAAGAATTGGGATAAAATTTAAGCTTTAGTTTAAAGAGCGAGTTGTTGACGAGGGGACGAACCCTCTCATATACGTAATGAAAATATACGAATATAGAAGCTCGTTATTTAAGTTAATTCGTAAGTTACGTATATATATATTACTAATAAAAACGTTCGTAAAAAAATCAAAAGCTCTAGTTGCCTTTTTAAGTAACCGAAAAATTGGAGGGCAAATAGGCCTCCTACCCCACCCCTTTTTTCTCAAAATCGTCCGGTTAAAACTATGAGAAAACCATTTAGCCACAGAAAATTAATATGCAAATTTCGTTTTAATTATTCATGTGCGGAGAGCCAAAATCAAAACAGCTATTAATTCAAAAACGTTCAGAAATTAAATAAAAAAAACAACAAGTTTTTTCAACTGAAAGCTAGGAGCGATATTAAAACTTAAAACGAACAGAAATTGCTCCGAATGTGAAAGGAGCTTTTCCTTCCTAAACACCCCGCTCTTTACGCTAAAGGTTTTTATTGTTTTAAAAAGTAGAGTTGTGAGAAAGGGTCAAACTTTAGCGTAAAGAGTGGGGTGTGTAGGAGGGAATAGCCCCTTTCATATACAGAGCAATTTCTGTTCATTTTAAGTTTTAATATCACTCCTTACTTTCAGTTGAAAAAACTTGTTTTTTTTTAAAATTTGATATGTCCTTAGGGCTGTGTGAGCTGGCTAAGGACACTTGGGGGAGGAAGTTTATTTTTAAATGGGAGTGAGTAGTGAAGATGTAAGATGGGTAATTTTAGTTCGTGGCAATTTTTTGTGAGAGGAGGAGGTAAAATGAGGAGGTAAATTTTAGGATTAAAATGGCTTTTATCAGTGTCCTATGTGTCGTGAGGAGAAAGATGTTGTGCATCTTGTGAGCACATATAAGCGTTTAATAGATTTGAAGACAGAGGTGTTTTCAACGTGTTTTGGAGAGGTGGATTGTTTCAAAAAATTTGAAAATGTAGAATGAGATTAGTTTGGCTATTATTTTTAGCCTATATATGCGATATTATGTGTGTTATTGTTGTTGTTATGTGCGTTACTATTGCGTGTCATTATTATGAGTGTGTTGTTTGCCATGATTGGAAGAGGTTTTTGTTGTAATAAATATCTACCTATCTATCTCTTCGCTTTAAATAACAGGGTTCAATATATCTAAATATCTAAAAACATCCACTCCTTTTATGGAAGGAGTCCAAATATCGGTATTTTGAAATCATGCGTTGAACTTCTCCCATAAACCAGAAATTCTGACTTCTCTAGTTTAGGGATTAATCGATTAGCGCTAAACCAAGAACTTACATTCATTCAGAGTAACAGTTTCAAGGAACGGATTATTCATTCAGAGTAACAGTTTCAAGGGACAGGGATCATCCCTCTTTGTATTCACCCTCAAACAAATTGTTATATCATTTTCAAATAATGTTGGCAGTTCATCGAATAGTTCTTGATAGCGCACTCTTAAGAAAGGACCCTACTGTGCTGTGATTCAGGAATACAAAATGTCATATTTAAAAACTTAATTTAGGTGATTTCTTTTTTTTCTGAGAAGGATGGTTACACGGAAGCGTGTTCATTTGTTGGTTTTGCGTTTTTTCTTCAGGGGACTTTTGTTTGCACTCTTTTGAAAACAAAATACGTAATAATGTTTTTACATTTCTGACTTTAATAAATAAAAAAAAAATATTAAGACTTTAAGGAAGAAATATCAGTATATGTATATAAAACTGATAATTCACAGTCACTTGTTAAGCAGCGAAACAACAACATATAAATGATAACTTATTGCAGTCTCTAGTAGCCATCTCCCATCTTAAAAAAAAAATTCTATAAAAAAAGAGGGATAAATTTTAACCACCATAATTTACAAATTAGCCGAAAAAAATACTTTTTTATTCTTTCTGTAAATAACATAAGGTTTTCAGACCACCTAACACTCTCTGAGATTGAGTTCCAAGTATCAACATTTACATGTTTAACCATAAATCCAGATCGCGTTGTATGTCTGATTTCACTAGGCAACTGTTCCAAGTTCCTAGTGGAATAATCGTGATAATTGGAATTACATCGATAAAAACCTCTAAAATACTAAGGAGACAATCCATTTAAAACCTTGTATACAAAAAGAAAAATCTGCTAAGACTTATTACAATCTGGATAATCTGGACCCTTTTCACATGACTAGAAAAATTGCTTGCCTACAATGAGCAACCATACACTAAATAAGGATGAACAATTGAATGACAAATTGCTTTAGAGAACATACAGAGGAAAAAATCTGTGAAATCTTCTTAAAATACCAATTCCGCGAGTCAACTTTGAAGAAAAAACTTTGCAATGCTGAATCCAACTAAAACTTACATTAAAATAAAATCCTAGATATCTGTATTGAAAAACCTGACTAATGGTAAAAATTGTAAAGCATTCTTGTAAAAGAATGCTATGAGAATTATTTACAACTTCTCCAATGCGACTAAAAATCACATAATTAGTTTTCTCAATATTCACTGCATGAAAACTATGCTTTGTTAACCGAGATAAATTCTCCAGAGGTACATTAGTTTTCTCTATAAGATCCTCAATAGATTTCGCAATCACTACAAGCGCTGTGTCATCTGCGAGTGATGTAACTACGGCATCAGGAAAGTAAAAACGCACTGTATCTACTTAATGTCCTAATACGAAACCTTAGGGCACTCCTCAATTCATATTGAAGGCTTTCTCTACCACATCATCTATCATAGCTTTGATGAACCTACCATGCAGCTAAGACCTAAACCATTCCAAATTCTTATTGCGGACTCCTAAAAAAGTTAACCTACCTAATAAAAGATTAGAATCAACAGTATCGAATGCTTTTCTAAGATCTATGAACACAGTAAGAGGGATAAGCTTCTTTTCTAGGGCACTATCAACGCACTCCGTTAGATCTTACGCTGCGTGAACAGTTGAATGTCTAGTTCTGAAACCGAACTGTGACTCACTTAATATTCCGAGCTTGTCTAAATATTCATATTGTCGTCGATGCACTATTTTCTCGTATATCGTCGAGAATAGTGGTAACAAGCTTATAGGTCGCCAGTTCGTCATATTGCCTGATTTGAACAGTGGTAGGACCTTCGCTTGTTTAAGTGCGTCAGGGAATTGGCTGACTTCAAGTGACAGGTTAACAAGATAAAGAAGACATGGTAGTAGATACACTGAAACCACTTTGAATGCTTTCAGATTCAAACCGTCAATACCAGCAGCATTTGACTTCAAATTCTGTACAATTTTTGCTAACTCTTCAATTGACCCTTTCTCAAATTGAAAGTTAGGATTTTCTCCTCGATTATCTTCGAAGAGCTTGTCACTTTTCGCTGGGTCTCCGTGAGAAGTGTCTTCCTTAATTTTAATTCCAATAACAGAGAAAAATTTACTAAATTCGTCAGCAATCTGCTGCTTATCAGTGACTATAACACCCTTGATAGTGATACCATTTATGAGGCCATCATGTCTACTTATGCCTTTAATCACGCCGTTAATGATCTGCCAAGTGCCCCGCATATCTCCTTTTTGTTCATTAAATTTTTTGATGTAATAATTCTTTTTTTTAGATTGTCTTAACTTATTTAATAAATCTCGTTGACTATAATATATTTATTTTTACTTTCTTCAGATGAGCCATTTAAGCTTTTGAAGAAGCAAGCGTTCCGATCATTTATAATTTCAACAACTTCATCACCAATCCAGGGTTTTCGGGGGATATCTCGTTCTTTTTTTTTAGTAGGCTTCAAGGGGCAATCAAATATTGGAGTAGTTATCCCAAGAAAATTGTCGAGGGCACGCGAGGGATCCGATTCTTCACACACTTTCTCTCACGACAGCACGCTTATTTGTTCGCGGAAGTTACGTAGATTTGCCGGCCGAAGATCTTTTATAAGTTTACGCATAGTCTTTTCATAATTTAAATCTTAGTTTTATCGTAAATGTAACAGTAAGATGATCAGATCCCGGACGGATCATGATATCACAATAAGAATCAGGTACTAAATTTGAACGAAGATTTATATTATCAATAAGAGTAGCAGAATGTTCAGTTATTTTAGGTGGAAGGCGGTTCATAGGAAAGTAACCCTGCGATAACATCAAGTTAAAAAAAAAAATCAAAATTAAACTATTTAAACATAACAAATCAAAATTAAAATCGCCTATGGTTATACATTAATTTTTTTTTTCAGACAGAAGTTTACATAAATAATCATCAACTAGATCAAGAAACTCAACCAAGGGAGTACTAGTTGGCTTATAAGCCAAACAAACTACTATCTTTTTATCCTCATGAATTACAATTTCCGCTGAAAAAATTTCGGCCTTCAATCCAAAGGCATAGATCATCCTTCTTCAAATTTTATTCCATTTTCAGCAAAAAAGGCAAACCTCGTTGTCTCGTTTAGTTTCTCACCTTCGAAGTCATTTGGTATCCTGGAAAAAAGTAAGTCGTGAGACAGCTGTCCATGGACAAAAATATTTCACAAATATCTAATACATCAACACTATTATTCATAACAGACAGAAAATTTTCAAAATCCTCAGGCGACGACGTAATGTGGCAATTCCATTTAGACACACGAAAACTCTTAATTTCTTTGCGTATCGGAAAGTCAAATGTGACATACTGACATTTTCTTACTGTTTTTTTTCAACACTATAGTAATATAGTGTTTTTTTTCAATACTTAGTAATACTAATTACTAAGAAATAAAAAGCAATATAAACTGTGCAAATTCCTTAAAAGAAAACAAATAAACAATCTAAGTGACATCTTGCAATGGCCATACCCGACGGGGGAAAGTATCACTCTCAAGGATTATTTTAATGCGACCTTGATCAGAACACACTTGTTTATTTCCGTACTTCTCACGTGCTAGGTTCAAAATGTCCTGTCTCTGCTTTGTTAAGTTTTCTGACACAAATATACCAGTGCGCGCCAACTTCGACTTCAGCTTGAAAACTTTCTGTGCAATTTCTATCGACCTGAATTTGACAATGACCCTGGCTATGGCATCTTGACGAGTTGTAGAACTGTTTAGTTTAAATCTTCTTACTTCCACAATATCACCATTAGATACTCCAGAGATGTCCATTTATTGCGTATAACACCCCCGATTACTGACTTGGAGGCTGTTTGATACTGTTGAAAAGAAGACTATCTAGCCTTAAGTCCTTATCGTACATATCTAATTTTTGCTTTGAATCTTAATTCTCTCCTCAAGAAATTTTATCTGATTTCTTAGAAGTTTCAGTTCGTTGCTGAGGACTAAGAATTTCGGTCCAAACTCAATAATCAATACTGAGTAAACCTCACTGACGATAGTTGAGCTTTGAGCTTTTATAGCATTCAAAGTGTCACTGGACAGAGACTGCCTACCAGCACTAACAGCCACTAGTTTTTCATTCAGATTTTCCGTCACACTTTGGATTTCCTGTTCTGTCGTGGAAATGCGAGTAATTATAGCCGACGATCTCGTTATAGTTTGTTGCCCAAGAATTGGAATTTGAGTTTTTAGTTTATCTTTGCAAATCTCAATATAAATGTTCGGTTGATCGATAAACTCCTCAAATACTCCCTTCATATCCTTGCCATAAGATTTCATCGCTTCAGCCTTATTTCCCTCAAACTGCATGAGCTGTGGCTGGAGAACAAACTGCGTGTCATGTGACCCGTAGCAAAATACCTGATACTTGAAGGCTCTTGACTTGCAGTTCGCAGTCTTTAGATCCAAAACCTCAATGATACAAACTGGCCAATCGGGAAATCCTCGAAACTTTAAACTTACAATCCCCATGCCCTCTCAAGACGTTCAAGGTTCTTTTAATATAACCAATATATACAAAATATTAGGTAACTCAAGGCTGAGAGTATAGCTCGAATGCAACTTTACGTGAACATAATTTTCACTTTACAAAAAAAGAAAATGCTTTTTAAATGTATTCACTTTTGTTACTTTAATAAATGAAACATTATTAAAACTTTAAGAATAAATACTAGTATATCTACATTAAACTGACAATCCACGGTCATTTGGTTGTCATTGACTTGCCCTCCAATCACTTTCGACTATTAGAAAGGTCACTAGAAGTTTAAATTTCTAATCGAATGAGCCCCTTTCGAAGTTTATATGGCAGCTCCTTCCATTCGACCGAGTTTGGCTATCTAAATTCATCTTAATAGTAACAGATTATTGCAGAAAGGAATTTATGGGAATATTTAAAAAAGAGCTGGAAACACTGATAAATCTTCCCTTTTCTGTTTTATTTTTCCAATACTAATACTGCACTAGAACATCTTAGAGAGCTGTTTAAGGTCATTTAAAACCCAATGTTTACATTTACGTACTTGCTATAGTTTCACCATAACACCATCACAAAATGCCATGTGGCACCAAAATGTGATTTTAGTGTCATTTCTTGAGTATAAAGGGTTGAAAATTTGAAAGGTCTACACCTGAAATCTCTATAATTGAAAATCCTTAAACTTCTCCTCTAAAATCCTTGAATTTCTGTTTAAAATTATCTTCTTGAATACTCCCCTTCCCGGTCACCTTTGAAACGAAAAAAAAGAGTTCTGAAGAAACTTCTAAGTGAAAAAATTCATCAAACAGTTCGTGGTAGCGAACTGTAAGGAGCGACTCTGCTCAATGGTGGCCGAAACTCTAAAAAACTGAAGTTCGTTAATAATATATAGAAAAAAAAATTATGCTACATATAAATTTCATTAAGTTTAATGTTACCCATCAAAAGTGACGAGCCTCTGAAAATTTTCCCGAGTTTCCTAAAAGGGGGAAACACCCCCAAAAGTCAAGTGACCTTAATGAAAATCACACACTATCAAATACAGCGTATCATTGAACCCTACTTTTTAGGTTTCAAGCTCCTATATACAAAAATGGGGAATTTTTAATTATTTTGCCAAAAGAAAGATAAAAGATGCGTGTTTATTTGTCTTTTTTTTCTCCCAGGGGTGATTGTATTGAACGAATAATCCTTGTAGGTCGGGAAAGGACTCATTTGACCAGAAATCAAAAGTGCTAATGACCTTTTTAAGTGATCTAAGTGGTCAAAAAGATCGGAGGCAGTGCGGAAATTTTGGGGGATATTTTCTGCAGGGGGATTTTCATTGGGGAAAAAGTTTCCAGGGGGTAATTTTCTAGGACAAATTTTATGCGAGGGGAGGGAAGGGGATTTCCTAGCTTGATTAGAAAAGTCAAAAATTAAATAAAAAAAGTATGTTTTTTAACTTAAAGTAAGGAGCATAATTAAAAGTTAAGACTAACAGAAATTATTCCATATAAAAGGGGGGGATGCCCCTTTCTCAGCTCTGGCTCTTTTGCTTCTTTAAGAAAGACTGCTCAAACACAAGGACCATTGAATTTGAATGAGAAGTATTTTTAAAGGATTTTTGGTTGAGGAAGGGGCAACCCACTCATATACGGAATAATATCCTGTTCATTTTAAGTTTTAAAGTTGCTCCTTGCTTTCAGTTGAATTTTTTTTTTGTGACTCAAATAGAAAGATGGTTCTTTAACGATATATATTATTTAATCTCATTTCAACACAAAAATAATTACGAAGCAAATTCTTGGGAATTACCAAAAAGGTGCTGGATACTCGGATATGTCTTCTTTTTCTTTTTTTGTTCTTTATCACTAGCGAGTCATTGAAACATCGTGGAGGCGCTGAAACGGGTAGCCGTTGGAAGTCCTCGGAATTAATGTTTTACTTCCCCTACCCCATAAAGGCGGGTGTCTTTTCCAGGTTGATCTTATTGGATGACAAAACAAAATGCTTTTACGTAACTTCAAAAGTCAAACTAAAGAGCTAAGGGAACAAGGTATAAAATTATTTGCCACTTGTCCCTTTATTTTTCTTTTGCCCCGTAGCAAATTCTTACCCGAGCACTAATTGGAAAGTCGATTGTTTGCAAAAAACTAAAACACAAACAAAAAACAACACTTTATCGGGCCATGATTTTAGCAATAGACCCATTCAAGAAAAGTTTATTTCAATTTTAAAAAGTTCTTGGGCTACCTGAATAGATAGTATAGGCTAGAAACTGTGAACGAAGCGAGAAGCGAATTTTGGGCTTCTTTTCAGACTCGTTCTTAGGTCTTGAGTAAGACAGTTGAGTCGAGTGGAACAGGACTTGATTTAAATAGGGGTTGAGTTAGCCAAGGGGTGATTCGCCCAAGGGTTGAGTTAAGCGGGGATTAATTTAAACGGGGAATTCGGTTGAGTTGCACGGTGGTCCAGCTAAAAGGGGGTTCCGTTGCACGATGGTTCAGTTAAATGGGATTGAGCTTTACGGGGGCTCAGATGCACGAGGGTTGAGTTGCACCAGGGTTCAGTTGTGCGAGGGATCAGTTACATGAGGGTTGTGGAGCTCGGGGCTTGAGTTACACAGAGGCTCAGTTAAACGGGGGTGCAGTTGCGTCTGAGGTCAGATGTGCGAAGGTATAGTTACATTGCTTCAGTTGTACGGGGCTCAGTTACACGAGTGTTCACACGACTGTTCAGTTACACGCATATCGTTTTCTATAAACTCACCGACACAAGCAAAAATAACACCTGGAATTTTCTACTTATTCTTTCAATCATTTCTTTCAAGATTTTCCATATCCTGTTTACATGTACATATGACTCCTTGTTTAGAGCATTCTAAGTTCCAAATTGCCGAAGCTATAGCCAAAATTATTATTTGTAAGCCACGTTTTCACTCTATTTAGAAGCCACCCTATCACTCCATTTAAAAGCAAGCCAGCATTAAAAAAAGGTATTAAGGACTGATAGAAAAAAGTTTGAAAAACTGATAGGAAAAGTTTCTTGACTCTGGTAGGTCGGAATTTGAGATTTGTGGTCGTTTCCAAATTAGGCGTTTTGGTGCCATTTTGTTGGTACTAGTGGTTCAAAATAGCGAGACTGGTATTCTCCATTTTTTAAATCGGTCGTGAAAATGGCGGACCGCATTTGCCACCCTGACTTTTGTCATATGAAAACCTCTGCAATATGAGCATCCGATAAGCTTATGTCCGACTGTTTCGCAATAACAATGAAATAAAATT
Source organism: Artemia franciscana (assembly GCF_032884065.1). NCBI lineage: Eukaryota > Metazoa > Arthropoda > Branchiopoda > Anostraca > Artemiidae > Artemia > Artemia franciscana. The sequence goes on from NC_088874.1 coordinate 14,141,681, forward strand.
CACCATGAATTTACTGTTAATTTAATAAAGTAACCCCGCGAGACTCAAGCATGTGTTATAAAAATGTCTAATTGCAAATTTTTTGTTTGGCAACCACACCACTAGAGGAGTCTTGCATTTCAAACTGAAATACATTCAATTCAGTGCTTTTTTACCTAGTGATCGGTGTACATCAATTTTTAAGTTAGTTGTAGTGTTTTATGCTCTTGATTGGTAGGATTTAAAAATAAATGATAAAAGAGGTAAGAAATTTAGGTAATTACTGAATGCGATTGTAAATTAATTTGTGACGTAACTTCACTTGCAAGTCAATTATTGGCCACGTGTCGCTTTTCGCGGAAAGGCTGGGAAATTTAGTAAATTTAGAATAGCAACGTATCAATCTAATTATCAAGCTTCGAGAATAAAATATGCAAAATGTGAATGTAAATATATATATTTTATAACCCTTTTTTGTGATAGTGAGATTTTGATCAGTTGAATTTTTTTTTTGGGGGGGGGGGGCTGTAAGCCTAATCTTTCTAAGGTTGTAATTATGGAAAATATTTGTTTTTCGTTTATTTCTGAAAACATTCCAATTTTGGTGTATTTCTAATGAATTTCAGATTCTTAAGGAAATATTTACTTCTTCGGTTATCTTGTTTGGTTTTTATTCCTTAAAATGTTTTTGTCAAAAGGGAATGTTTTCGGTAGAATTCTATATGATGAAATGAAATTGATCTAAAGATTAAGATTGTAGCCTGTGGATTATCTTTTGAATATCTACGTTTATTCTTTCTTCTCCAAAGGATACTGACCTTTGACGAACTTAGATAAACTTTTGCTTTAAAGCGCTACTTTCAGAATTAGATATGCAGAAAAATGAGGCCAAGGAAAAATGTTTTGAGCCTCATACCTTTGCTAAGTCATGATTCAGAAGGTTTTGGAAAATTCCTGTAGTTTTGTCTTAAGTTAGAATAAAATATAATCTTAGAATTCTGCCAAAATCCTCGGAACTGTGTTTTCAAACCCTACAGTCAATGAAAAGAAGACTCTAAGGGGAAAATATTTTAGGCCTATTTGCATTTTTTTTAGCCTTACATGTATGGAAAAAGTAGAATATGAGCTTTAAAATACCTACCAAGGTCTATGCAACTTTGAACCCAAGTAATTAAAACACGTTTGTAGGTGATTACATGGGCACCCGTATGGGGGGGAGGGGTTCCCCCTGGATGAATGATTATGCCATATATTTTTGATATTTCTATTACACAGAATTGGAAGTGCCGATTAGACCAGTTAAGCCCCCTCCCCTAAAATTCAGCTTATAGGCGCCCATAGGTTGCTTATTCAGGATTTTAATTTTAGTCTTTAATAGTTCATGTACTGAAGACTTATGTAAATCCAGAGGTTGTTTATTCCTTTGTTTAGCTAGGTTTAGGGTGAAGACACCGCTCGATGTATTTTTATTTAGACTCTTTTCAAGTACATAATTGCTCTTTAGCACATTTTATTTTGAAACTTTAGAGGGACTCTTAAAGTGGCAACCTGTTCCTTCCTATTTGCCAGTAGAAAGTGGTTACCTAAAAATTTTGAAAATTACTTTAAAACCACCGTAAATACTATTTCATAGTAAGAGTGGTACTAAAACATGCAATGAAAGGAATTATTCAGTATGTGAGGTGGCCTACCTCCTCGTCAACCCGCCTACTCCCTCTTTGCGGTGAAGTTTTATAGTGCATAAAGGCTGAAAGTATTTATGAGTGGAAATATGCAGTTGATTGCTTTTTAAAACCATTTGAACTGAAATTTAATTTTTTGGAGTAAATGTCCAGCAATAACGTCTCTAATTCTTGAGAAATGGTGAAAAATACTTTCTATTCCTTTCCAATCGCTCTTGTGCTGAAGTAATTATTTTTAAAGTATTTGCGACACAAGGTCTTAATATACGAGTCTTGAAGAATTATGTGAGATAATTTTTGTTCAGTTTAATTTTTTCGACTCCCTTTGCAGGGCAAACCGTTTACATTGACAAACATTAGTTTTTTTTTAATATTAAGTTTTTGTTCGTTTTTAATAACATGCCCGGGTTACCAATTAGTAATAAGTTTTGTCCGTTTTAAGTTTCAACTTCGCTCTTTAGTTCTCTCGGAACAACTTTGTTGTTAAATTAATCTTGGCTCGTTTTTATTAATCTTTGCTCGTTTTGATTAAAATTTAATTTAGAAATAATGCTGTCATGATCTTTTTTATTTATACAGAATGATTGCCGTTTGTTTTAAGTTTTAATGTCACTTGTTAGTTTCAGCTGAAACTTATTTTTTAATCATCACCAATTTAGTTTATTTTTTAATCATCACCAAAAAAGTTTATTATCTATACTTTACAAAGAAATACATGTTTTTCAGGAACGTTTGTTTTTCGATGAACAAAAAACGGTTTTTACTCAATTTACTTTGCTTGAAAAAGCCATAATGAAGACAGGGCTTTATAAATCGCCTACTGGCTAGCAGACGCTAGAAGGATACTGTGGCAAAAGAGAGATGTTTAATGGCTCATTTAAAAGTTTATTTTTATACATACACACTTTTTATAAATTTGACTTGATAGCACATTGCCATAATGTGCACTTTTGGCTGTTTCATCCATATTTTCCAAATGGAAAAGTGTTTTTTCCAATGAAATGACTACAAAAAGATGTTTTTCAAAACCTAGATAAGAGCAAAAAACTACGCGGGCAAGGACGTCTCTTCCCCTCAATTACCGCTGTTAAAACTAGCACACCGGCCGCCGTTGGAACCAACACATCTCAGAGTTAATTTTGAAGGCTCAGTTCAAAACTGTTGATCATTCAAGCTTAAATTTTGGTAGATTTTTAGTTGAAACGTTTTTAGTTTAGTTAATTTGTTTTCCCAATAATCTTTTATTTTTAAGGTGAGTAGGCAACTTATGAAACTGACTAAAAGGGTTCGGAGGGGGAGTGTACGTGAGGGGTTCTTGTAAGCCTCTTACAAGTCATAAGCAATGGATAGAAATCCACATGCATTTATACAAATCAAGGTCAACTCTTGAAATCCCAACCAAACCATAGACATCAAGACCAAGCTGTGAAAACCAAGAGATTGACATGTAGAAATCCAGAAGAATCCTTAGAAATCATAACCAGTGCATAGAAATCTAGACACAACCGTAAAAAACCAACACCAAACTCTATAAATCATTGTCAACCTCTAAAAATCAAGACTAATCCAAAGAAATCAAAAGCAACATCTACAAATCAAGACCAATACATACAAGTCATGACCAAACCCTAGAAATTGGAGTGGATTTATATAAGATTAAGACTAAACAGAAGAAATCAAGGCCAATCGCTTAAAATCAAAACCAGTCTGAAGAAATCCATAGAGCCAAAGGCCAACCTCCAAAAATCAAGACTATTCTGAAGAAATCAAGAGTTCAATATCTTGGAATCTAGAGCAACCCCATAGAAATCATAACCAACGCTTAGAAATCCAGGTGAAATCAAAAAAATCAAGTGATCAACATGTAGAAATCCAGAAAAATCCTTAGAAATCATGACCAGTGCGTAGAAACCCAGGCCAAACCGTAAAAACCAAGACCAAACTATAAATCATGCTCAACCCCTAAGAATCAAGACAAAACCAATGAAATCAAGGGCAACATCTTTAAATCAAGACCAATGCATACAGTCATGACCAAACCCTAAAAATCCCAATGAATAAGTAAAAATAAAGATCAAACTGAAGAAATCAAGGCCAATCTCAGAAAATCCAGACCAATCCGAAGAAATCTAGAGATAAAATGACCATCATCTAAAAATCAAAACCAATCCAAAGAAATCAAGAGGTCAACATGTAGAAATCTAGAGCGACCCCATAGAAATCATAACCAGTGCTTAGAAATCCAGATGAACTCGCAAAATTCAAGAGATCAACATGTAGAAATCTCGAATAATCCTTAGAAATCAAGACCAATACATGTAAATACAGTTGTTACGTTAGGAGTCTCAACGTCTACAGGTATCCTTGGGCTCAACTGCAACGTAGTTCGACACAAGCGTGACCGCTTTGTTGTCATACCAGCACACCAAGCAAACTTCTGTCGATTTTTCAACTCTCCAGTCGACGTATTCCAGACGAAACCGTCTGTCAGTTCGCATCCTAAAAGACGGTTCTGACGAATAGTCCCAACGCAATCATATCCAATCTCCTTTAGATGAACGACAAGGTCTACGCTTGAAAACCAGTTGTCGAAAAAAATCTTGTGTCCCACTTTGGGTTCCAGGGATCTCAAGAGCCTCATAACAACATCTCCACCAAGACTGAAGGGCACAGCTTCTACAGTTTCTCGGCCTTGGCAAATTTCAATGTCATACATGCTCCCACTACTTCCAGCTCGAGTAAATACTTCGAACCCCACTTATGCGGCTTGCTTGGGAGATACAGCCGCATAACAGATCTTCCCTTGAATGGGATAATCTGTTCATCAATACTGTGTCTTTCTTCAGGCTCAGTTCTCATCAAATTTTCTCTCAGCATGTCAACTATGGGTCTCACCTTTAACAAATGATCATGTCCAGGATCGGTTTTTGGCTTACACTTACTGTTTTCATTGAAGTGCAAGTACCTTTGAATCAATGTGAAACGGTCTCGTGACATCTTTCCAGAGATGAGAGTATAGTTCAGCTCCTTCTCCCAGTAGAGCTTGTAGCTAGACAATCCTATTATTCCCATGTAGAGATTTATTGAAACGTAAGAGTATATCTCTTATTTCGCGACGTTGATGAATTTGCTGTCCTTTGTCATTGCATAGCGGTTCGTCTCTAACAATATCTCATCAGTCATTTCATCAGAGAAAAACATAGAAAAATATTCGGCTGGGGACATGGACTCTGTTGGCGGGGGAGTATATGCACACATTACTTGCTGATGTTCAATATAAGGTTCGAAGTCCTTGTAACACCGTTTGTATTCGCCCCTATTCCGTCGGTTTACCTTTTTGGCTGAAGGTTGCTGATCTTCAGTTGCCCTGTCAGGGCTAGTAGAGGGCCAAAAGCTAGTAGAGGGCTCAGGTTCTTCAAGATCACGGGAATCAAGAAATTTATCGGGAGGGGTGCTGTCTCACGTCAGTTCCAGCTGCATTAACTCGTAGAAGTCGGTTAGTTCGGCGGTAAATACTGGCCATCGCTCTCGTCATCACTGGAATCTGAAAGATCCGATATCTCGGAAACATCTCCATCTTGTAGTTTCCAAAAACATTTCTAGGGCTTGTTCTGGTTCAAGATTTCGCCGAGCGCGCAAGTTTTGTGAATTCTTCAATGCCTTTTCAAACTTGTCACCCATCTTGAAATATACTTTGGATATAAATTCGTTAAAACATATTGTAATATATTAAATATACTTGTTATTTTCCTTCGATGTTCTTTCGTGCAATAGCCATCAAGTTGTTGACCCTTACGGACGGATGTCCTTTCAAAAGGACAGATTGTCAGAAACTAGTTCATACACCAGCAATGTTACCGTTGGATCCTAGCCTCTTATCAAATTCTAATTTAACACTACCTAACTACACTCTGATTTTTTTCTAGAATTTTTGAAAGTCATTTAATAATTTTAATAATATTATAATCAATACCCACCTTTCACCCCTTTCTGAACCTCTCTCACCAATCTTCGCCTAGCAACAGAACCGAGTGTCACACCGCCTTGTGAGACATCTTGTTCGACGCGTCTTGAACTGCTCAATCATATAAGAGATGGTGTATGGCGACTGAAACCATACGCGAGTCATTGCTACCAATTAAACTTGCTTGTCCTTTTAAAAGGACATCCGGACTTAAAGGGTTAAGGCAGAGCTCCTGCAAGCATTTGACCCTCTCCTTAGAAATTGCCTGGTGGCACTCATGATCTCTCTGCGTCTCCCCTTTGTGTGCTGGTAAGCATATGAATCTAATATTTATGGTCTACCGAAAAAAATAGTTCGAAATTAGAAGGGAGCATTCACCTTGCAACAACCATATTACGGGCTTAATTTAAAAGCATTACTAGGAATGAAGAGGTTTGTAGGTACATTTTTGTACCCCCTACCCTCTCCAAACCTACATTTATATGAAGGCTCACGGTGAGTTTGAAAATTTGGGCATAACAATATTCTGCTAAATCTCCAGATAGACTTCCTCCTTTCTGCCCCCTCCACTTGTCCACCAGCCCTCTTTCCTAATAGCTAATGGGCAAGTACCCATTACTGCGCATAATTTAATTAAGGCTCATGCGAATCAAATTACTTAACCGAAGCTTTAAAATAATTGTCTATGTTAACCGTCTATTAATTTGTTTTGTATCAACTTATTGCATCTTTAGAAACAAATTTGCCCCCGCGCGATATTACTGCTTCTGAAATTGAGGAGCTTAGTATTTTAAATTCATTGGCTATATCAGAATTTCCAATTGATAGTTTTTTCTCCCTCTTAGGGGCAAGTTGCTACTTTGTGTTAGAAAAGGGCTGAAAGCGCCACTTTGCTATGGGACATACGTTTTTACTTCTTAAAAAAGGACAGCATACATTTTAATTTCTGTCGGAATAAGTCTTCCTCCGATTTTCTAGAACAGTGAGTCTGGGATATCAACAACAACAAAGTAAACAAACACGTATATTGGATCATTCAGCTCAGAAAATATACAAAATTTTGTACTTTTGTAGATAGCACGGTTCTCTTCTATGCTGAATTTGATGATGTAATTTTCGTCAGGATCATTTGGCCTTTTTGGGATTTTTTGTCCTATTTTCATAAATGAGGTAAATTTGCTCATGCTCGTTACTTTAGGTGGATAGAAATTTTAATTTCTGTCCGAATAAGTCCTCCGGATTTTTAACAGCCGTCTTCTATCTGAAAAAAGTAAATAAAATAAAAACAAACGAACACGATTCCGTGATCATTCGTTTTGAGAAATATACAAAATTCACAATTTGGTTAGCAATAGCTTGGAGTGTTTATAATAGCGTTCTATTATATGATGAATTTGACGTGGTGATTTTCATCAAGATCATTTGCTCTCTTGGGGATGTTTTGCATCCTTTTTTGAAAATGATGTATAGTTTCTCAGACTCGTTACTTTTGGTAGTTAATTTTAATTTAATGAATTTTACATTTTTAGGATCACCATGAAAACCCGATTTTTATGGCACTTGAAATTTACCAAGTGACATATAGCGATCGCAATTTATCTCGGTCTGTCGGCCTATCTGTCTGTCTTTTCCGGTTTTGCTAGTTTGGGCGCTTCCAGATAAGTTAGAACGATGGAACTTTGGCAAACGTAATAGGGGACAGACCAGATTAAATTAGAAATAGTCGTTTCACCGGTTCGACCATCTGGGGGGGGGGAGTGGAGTGAATTCGGAAAATTAGAAAAAATGATGTATTTTTAACTTACGAACGAGTGGTTGGATCTTAATGAAATTTAATATTTAGAAGGATATCGTATCTCAGAGCTCTTATTTTAAATCCCGACCGGATCCGGTGATTTGGGGGGAGTTGGAGGGGAAACCTGAAATCTCGAAAAATGCTTAGAGGGGAGGGATCGGGATGAAACTTGGTGGGGAAAATAAGCATAAGTCCTAGATACGTGATTGACATAACCATAATGGATCTGCTCTCTCTGGGGGAGTTAGGGTGGGGGTAATTAGGAAAAATTAGAAAAAATGAGGTATTTTTAAATTGCGAACGAGTGATTGGATCTTAATGAAATTTGATATTTAGAAAGATCTCGTAACTCAGACCTCTCATTTTACATCCTGACTGGATCCATTGTCATTGGGAGGAGTTGGAAGGGAAACTAGAAATCTTGACAAATACTTAGAGTGGAGAGATCGGGATGAAACTTGTTGGGAAGAAAAAGTACAAGTCCTAGACACGTGATTGACATTACCAGACCGGATCTGCTTGCTTTGGGGGGGTTGGGGGGAGACCTAATTCGGTAATTTGGAAAAATTAGAAAAAATGAGGTATTTTTAACTTACGAACGGGTGATTGAATCCTAGTGAAATTTGATTTTTGGAAGGACCTCGTGTCTCAGAGATCTCATTTTAAATCCCGACCGGATCTGGTGATTTGAGGGAGTTGGAGGGAGAAACCGGAAATCTTGGAAAAAGCTTAGAGTGGAGGGATCGTGATGATGCTTTGTGGGAAGAATAAGCACAAGTCCTAGATACGTGATTGAAATAATCAGACCGGATTGGCTCTCTGTTGGGGTGGGGTAATTCGGAAAAATTTATTAAAAAATGAGGTATTTTTAACTTACGAACGGGTGATAAGATCTCAATGAAATTTGATAACTAGAAGGATCTTGTGCTTCAGAGCTCTTATTTAAAATCCCGATCTGGTGACATTGGGAGAAGTTTGAAGATGAAATTGGAAATCTTGGAAAACGTGAAAATTGAGGTATCTTTGCCTTAAGAACGGGTGATCGGATCTTAATGAAACTTGTAAGAAAGATTTTATGTCACAGATGCTCCATTTTATATTAGAATTGGATCCAAAGACATAGGGGGTGGAAGAGGGAAACAGAAATCTTGGAAACTGGAAATCTTTGAAAACGCTTAGAGTCGAGAGATTCGGATTAAACTTCATGGGAGGAATTAGCACAAGTTCTGGATGCGGTATTGGCATAGCTGGACCTGTTCCACTCTCTTTGGGGGAGTTGGGGGATTTCCAGTGCTTTGGCGAGTTTGGTGCATCTGGACGTGTTAGGACGATAAAAATTGGTGAGCGTTTCAGGGACCTCCACAAATTGACTTCATAACAGTCATTTCCCCGATTCGACCACCTGGGGGTTGGAGGGAGGGAAAAAATTGAAAAAATGAGATATTTTTAACTTACGAATGAGTGATCGTATTTTAATGAATTTTGATATTTAGAAGTACCTCTTGTCTCAGAGCTCTTATTTTAAGTCTCGGCTTTATCCAGTTATATCGGAGGGAGTTGGAAGGGAAGCGGGAAATCTTGGAAAACGCTTAGAGTGGAGAGATCGGGATGAAACTTGATGGGAAGAATAAGCACAAGTCCTAGATACGTGATTGACATAACCGGACTGAATTTGCTCTTTTTTGGGGAGTTGGGGTAGGGGGTGTTAATTCGGAAAAATTAGAAAAATTGAAGTATTTTTAACTTACGAACGGGTGACTGGATCTTAATGAAATTTGATATTTAGAAGAAATTTATGCCTAGAGCTCTTATTTTAAATTCTGACCAGATCTGGTTACGATGGGGGGAGCTGGAGGGGGAAACCGAAAATCTTGGAAAACGCTTAGGGTGGAGAGATCGGGATGAAACTGGGTGAGTAGAATAAGCAAATGTCGTAGATACATGATTGACGTGACCCGACTGGATCCATTCTATGTAGGGGAGGTAGGGGGAAGGGGTCCAGTTCTTTGGCGAGTTCGGTGCTTCTGGACGTGCTAGGACTATAAAATTGGTAGGCGTGTCAGGGACCTGCACAATTTGACTTGATAATGGTGTTTTCTCCGATTCGACCATCTGTGGGGCTGAAGGGAGGGGGAAAATCAGAAAAAATGAGGTATTTTTAACTTACGAATGGGTGATCGGATCTTAATGAATTTTGATATTTAGAAGGACCTCGTGTCTCAGAGCTCTTATTTTAATTCCTTACCGTTATTAAGCCTCGAATTTTTCATTTTAACCCAATCTATTGATTCTTAGAATTTTGATAGAGCTCATGCCATATGAGCTCTTGGCTCTTCCGACCTCCTTACAAGTGCCATATGAGCCCTTAGCTCTTTTTTTTATGCATATATATTTTGAAACTTCTTTTTTAAAATTTTTGATTACTATTGGCATGTGTGTTTCCCTACTCGTAGATGATATAATTATTTATTATGTTGTAATTAGTATTGCAGTACACCCCCGTCTAGATTTCCCTTATATCTAAACCAGTTGAAGAAATTTTTTACTTGCTTTCTCATTTAGAGCTAGAATAAGGATGGATGGCGCTGTAGTGTGTGGAACTTTGACCTCATCAAGCAAAGTTCGTCCATCTCCACTTCCAGAAATGGCTCAGCCAAAAGATAAAATATCGTCGAGAGAAGTGCCTATGGATGAATGCTGTAAGTCTCAGTACTATATTACATTGATTTTAAACTACTGTCTTAAGGCCATAATTTAGACCCCCCCCCCTAAACCGAATCCTACCTATTTCACATTAATTAAGCTGTACCGAGGGAAGATTCCCTCTTAAATTGGTATGTTCATAAGTAAACTAAAATTAAGACATGTTAAAAGGTTGAATATTAAATGTTTCATTCCAATCGATTGGAATATTTTTGCTAAAATATACCTAAACGCACAAGCAAAAACAAAATGTTTTGAATGCTGAATGTTTTCCTTTTAACCAATTTGAATAATTCAGCTAAAATGTACTTAAACGCTAAAGCAAGCACAAACGACTCCTGAATATTTTTTCACTCAGAGGATTTATAAATTGTATTTATCAGCTAGTTTCCATTTATATTACGGTTCTAGGACCATACACGATGAACGAATAAAAAAGATGAACGATGAAAAAAAAGAAAAGAAAAGAGGGGAATGATTTTCAGTGATTAAATGAGAATTCACTGGCTGAAAATTTATCTTCATTTGTTTTTTTCCTTCTATTTCTTTTTTTTGTCTTGGCTTTCTTCTCTTTTGGGTGGCTTGGGCTGTTGAGCAATATCCAGTCTAGATCTCATTCCCCCTATACGTTTAGGGAAATACCGTTTTTGGTATGTTCATTGAAATGATTCGGCAAAAACAGAACAGAACTACCCCCCCCCTCTCTCTCCCATAGATTTGAAAAATGCCGTTTTTCTATCTCCATAAAAAAAGTTGAAAAAAAAATCCCTGTCTCATTGTTTAGGAATCCTTGCTCTTGCGTTCCTACCTCCTATGACTCTATGCTTCTAGAAATTCTTACTCCATGTATAGAAAACTGTGCGATATTGCTTAAGTTTAATTACTTTATTGTGATTTGTTTGTAACTTTCTTTATCAGTGCTTGTGCATACTTGTACTTGTATCAGATCACAGGTGATTTAGCTCTCCCTGGTGCTATGATGTGACGGACTTTTGGGTACCAAGCCACTATCAGTTGTGAGAGACATAGAAATCTCCGGTCAATGTTTGTACCATCTACAACCATGATGATGGTAGCCGTTAATTGGCTCTTTGTCTTTCTGTACTGTGTCTACCCAGGTCTTTACTTGCCCACTTTACTTGTATATGATGCGTATCTTTTTCTGCTAGGGAATCATAAACTTTTCAACTAACATGGTCAAACCAGGTTCGGCGGCGTTGTTTGGTAAGTGCTCTATTGTCCTGCTGAGTTCTGATGGCAACGAGCAATTACCAGTCCAGACCTCATTCCCCATCTACTTTGACGGCATCGCCGTCTAATTTGGAAATTTCCGGTGCTATCTTGTATGGAAACACCAAGGATTCGCTACAAGCATGAATAGTTAAACACGGTGATAGCTTGGACATCCGTGGCTTTAAGAGGCCAAGTCTCACATCTGTAAAGGAATACGGAACAGAGATGCCTCGTACATCTGGATTTTCGTTTTAACAGTATATCTCTCCATCTTTTTAGTTTTCCTTCGGTGTGGAAAAACTACTGATGCTGAAGATATTCTGTTCTGTACATCCTTCCTGCAACTACTGGAGATGCCAACGAGAGATCCCAGATGCTTGAATTAATCTACTGCTTGCAAGTGGTCATTATTGAGAAAAATATCACTTTCCAATACATCTTTATTGTTTGTTTGAGTTTTAGTTTTTTACTTGCTAATCTTCTGGCCAACATGCTCCACATCGACATTAACATTGCGTAGCATGGCTTGTGCTCGTTCTGTACGGTTCTCAGACGGATAAATTACGGCGTACTTTGACGCCAATGACGAATGCGTGATACGCTTCATTGTCAAATCGATAACAAATTTAAAGAACATGGGGAACATAACGCGCATCTCTGGCTCACTCTAAAATCGATATCGACGAGCTAAGAAAATTCTCCATCAACTTGTACGCAGGTACGAAAATGGTGATAGTATGCCTGAGTGAGATGTATTAGTTTCTCAGGGACGTCGTCTCCCCTTATCGCAATACATATGCTATCGCGAGCAATCGAACTAAATGCTGTTATTAATTTGACTTAGAAGGCTACTATGATCTGCTTCTTCTTCAGGAGGTGCTGTAGAATTTGTCGGAGTGTGAAGAATTGGTCGAATCAGTCCATTCCAAGTCGAAAGCCCGCTCTGCTTGGACATGTGATGGTGCTTCTGATTGAACTGAAACGGTTCTTTTTAATTTCTTGTTTTCTGTATTGCTGTCGGGATTTTTCCTTCATCGGGGGACTCTAATTTAACACCTTGATGTTCATCCTTTGGGGTATTATAGAGGATCTAGTAGGTGGCAGCGGATCAACTTGGGTATTAAAAGTCTCTAGGAATGGTGTTTCTAGAGTTCAACAATCTTCTCCCGGCTAGTTGTAATGATACCAGGTTCAATTTTGAATTCTTGGACCTCTTAGCAGAAAACTTTTTGAGCAGCTGTTCTATCGTATTTCAGCCAAGAAACTTGTAGCCTTTCACGGATAATGGCTCAATGGAACAGCGAATAACAGGAAGGTCTTCAGTTATCCAGTGAAACTGGCTTTTTTTTATTTTGTTAGCCAGTATTTTATTTTATTTACCAAAGTTTTATGCCAGGAGATTATGTAGTACAATAGCTTCCTATTGCACTCTTTACAGCCTTCATATTAAGAAAAAAAAAATGGTCGGAGTTTTGCATGAGCCAAACGGTTGTCATAAGAGAAAGCCAAAAGTTCGGAATGACATGTGTTTTCACCTGATTTTAACATCATACTTTTACTACAGTGTCTTTGTATCTTTTGCCAGATTCTCTTACAAATGAGAAAACTGCTATTCTATGCTTTCATCTTTTCCAATTTTAATTAATTATGCCTTAAACTTCAACTCTTGCTGGTCACTCGCAAATTTTATGCATGAAAGTTCAACATTACTCAACTCAGGAGATCCACGAACAGGGTACATAATTGGCGATTTAATCCTGCATAATATTGATTTTATCGACAAACTTGAGCATGACGCAGCACGAGAATTGATTGTACTGATACTATCCGTAGCAATAGTTCCGCCGCCTATCCTTAAAATCCATTTTCAATAAATCATTCGAAATAGCGAAAAACTGTTTATCCTTCATGCTATTCTTCACTATCTAGAAAGATAGCTTTTGCCATCTAGTCAACAAGAGCTGCCAATTTATTAGTCTGTCCAATATGATTACCATGAAATACGTTCATCCTGCAATATTGATAAATATTCAATTCTAGTCCTTAATTTTGCTGGAAATCTCAGATGCAGCTTCTAGGTTTAACAGCAATAACAGTTTTGTATTTTGAGGAATATAAAAATTACGATTTGAAAATTAAGTTAAACCGTTTTTTTCCTGTTAGAAGTTCATTCTGGCTAAGTTAAGTGTTTTTTATGAAATTTTTAGTGAATACAGCAATTCAATTTTTAAATGCAGGTTTACCAGAGGTTAAACCAATGTTGTTGCCACAGACGATGATACCTGAAGAATCTTTTTCGCCGCTTCTTACGCCCAAAGGGTTTGTTATGCCGAACATGTTTTCGCCTTATATACAAAAAATGGGACCGTTTCCACCTCCACCAAATCCAGTTGAGATTGGTTTACCCATTACAATGTCTAGCTCAAACCCCAATCCATCGACAACTGAGAAGCCTACAGCCATGGTATGTAAAAGCTCCAATTTCTTTTTTTTTTAATATTTTCTAAAAGATGACTTTGACTTTTGCGTTAGTTGTTATTGATGAATCGGACTGAGTAGTGGTAACCGATATAAAAATGAAGCAAAAAAAATTACTTTCACTTCTCTTCATTTATTTTCGTATTTCTCCTGTGATTCTCTGCATTGGACACTGTAAATAGTGTAGATGGCATTGTCATACAAGAATGTATAATATACCTGTACAGTTTTTCTTGGCTTGACTTACATGACTGTAGTTAAAAGGATTTAAACTAAAAATCTATAAAAATTTACAATGTGTGGTAGAATAATTTAAGTTTATTTTGCTTTGGCCTATAATATATAAAATTACATTGTGCTGTCATAGAGCTAAGAGAATACCAATAAGTATGCAGGAAAGTTTTCCAACACGAAATGTGTAACCATAGACCACCATTTCTGAGATTTTTCAAGGGGCTTTGTGAAGCCAATGCCAGGGAAGGGTGAGCTCACGCTCTTAAACTAAGAGAGTCTGTTGGTAAGGTTTTGAAGTAAGAACAGTGAGGTTTTAAGTAAAAAAAGAGCATCTGTTTACAAAATATTCATGCCTGAACCACATGAATTCTGGAATTTAGACCAGCAGCAAGAAAAGAGGATCTTTGCTTTCAAGAACAACTGTCTTTGCAGATGGTGAACCCTAACAAGAAAATATGTTTCCCACCAGATACTCTGCTCTTTCTGGTGAAAGTCTTTTGTAACAAAAGTAATGCATCAACAAAAGGTAGCAACCAGATGGAACCAAATGAAGAGGAAGACTAAAAAAAATATCCTTCGTTACCCCTACTTGGGAACTGATGCACTTCAACACGATAGTCCAAATTGTAATGAGAAGATGTTTGGGCATCAGTTTGTATAAGGGTGGCTCTTTCTGGGTGACCTGGATAGCTCCGGTGGAACAAAAGGATTAAGGTCATTAGAATTTCAGAGGAAAATATTAGAGCAATAGCCACTGGTGCTAACAACTTACCGCAGCACTAAGCTGCGCGAGGCCAGCACAGCTACGCACGCTTCACCTCCATCCTAATCTATTTAAGGCCTCCCAAAAAGTTTCCATTTTCCTTAAATGTTTACTTACAACATCCTCCCACCCATTCGGGGATGATGCACTTTTCGTTTGGCCTTGAATGGTTGGCTAACAAGGACACTGTTTGGCAATCTATCATTCGCAGTACGTGTGCTAGCTATCTCAGCCTTTTCTCTAATTATAGACCGATGTTTTGGGTTGTACCACATTTTCCGTGTAGTTCACTATTTGAGATATGGCCAGTCAGTCGGGAACCCCCCCCCCCCACCAAAAAAAAAGACAACACAGGAAATTTCTCTGGAAAACATCTGCCAACTCGTCTTCAGTTTTTCAAAGCGTCCATGCTTCAGAATCACACTTTACCATTATCATCACTGCAGCGTCTAAGACTCTTATATAGGTTCGGTGACTTATCTTCCTATTTTTCCAAACTTTTTTTTTCTATTGTGAAAAAACTGTGAAAACCCTGGGGCTTGGCTACTCAACTTTTAAAACTTAACTGCACCAACCGTCTTTGCTATTAATACTACCTAGGTAATAAAATGGAAAAATTCTCCTCTAGGATGCATAAATCATCAGTATAATCTAAGTCTAGGAAAGGTTTACTTTCCCATTTGCTTCAGTGCTCTCCCGTTGTCTTTGTTCTGCTTCTTATGACAAAATCAATCAAAATAATCTATTCCAACGGGGATATAATGTAACCATTCTCAACTCCTGATTGAATGCGAAACCAGCTACTAACTTTCTACCTTAACCGCAGCAATATTATCAAACAGTTCGTGGTAACGAACTGTAGTAAGGAGCGACCCGGCTCAATAGTAACCAAAACTCTAAAAAATTGAATTTTGTTATCAATAGCTACATCAAAAGAATCGCATTTTAATGCTGATTTTAAATATATAAGTTTCATCACGTTTAGTCTTACCCATCAAAAGTTACGAGCCTGAGATTGCCTTATTTAAGAAAATAGGGGGAAACATCCCCTAAAAGTCGTAGAATCTGAACGAAAATGACACCATCAGATTCAGCGTATCAGAGAACCCTACTGTAGAAGTTTCAAGCTCCTATCTACAAAAATGTGGAATTTTGTATTTTTTGCCAGAAGACAAATAACGGGTGCGTGTTTATTTGTTTGTTTGTTTGTTTTTTGTTTTTTTTTTAGTTTTTTTTCCAAGGGGTTATCGTATCCACCCAGTGGTCCTAGAATGTCGCAAGAGGGCTCATTCTAACGGAAATGAAAAGTTCTAGTGCCCTTTTTAAGTGACCAAAAAATTGGAGGGCATCTAGGCCCCCTCCCACGCTCATTTTTTTCCCAAAGTCAACGGATCAAAATTTTGAGATGCCATTTTGTTCAGAATAATCGAAAACCATAATAACTGTGTCTTTGGGGATGATTTACTCCCCCACAATCCCTGGGGGAGGGGCTGCAAGTTACAAACTTTGACCAGTGTTTACATATAGTAATGGTTATTGGGAAGTGTACAGACGTTTTCAGGGCGATTTTATTTTTTTGGGGATGAGGCTGAGGGGAGGGGGCTATGTTGGAGGATCTTTCCTTGGAGGAATCTGTCATGGGGGAAGAAAAATTCAATGAAAAGGGTGCAGGATTTTCTAGCATTACTATAAGAAAACAATGAAAAATAAACATGAAAACGTTTTTTCAAATGAAAGGAAGGATTAGCATTGAAACTTAAAACGAACAGAGATTATTACGCATATGAGGGGTTCTAAAAATACTTTAGCATAAAGAGCGAGGTATTTAGGAGGAGATAAATACCTCGGTCTTTATGCTAAAGTATTTTTAGTAATTTCAACTATTTATTCTATGGCCTTTCTGATTCAGGGGTCATTCTTAAAGAATTGGGACAAAACTTACGATTTAGTGTAAAGAGCGAGGTATTAACGAGGGTACAAACCCCCTCGTATACATAATAAAACTATAAGATTATGAAAGTTTGTTACGTAAGTTAATTCTTAAGTTACGCATATTTTTTACTAATAAAAACATTCGTTAAAAATTAAAAGTTGTAGTTGCATCTTTAAGTAACCGAAAAATTGGAGGGCAACTAGACCTCCTTCTCCACCCCTTATTTCTCAA
This sequence comes from Artemia franciscana, assembly GCF_032884065.1. Classification (NCBI taxonomy): domain Eukaryota; kingdom Metazoa; phylum Arthropoda; class Branchiopoda; order Anostraca; family Artemiidae; genus Artemia; species Artemia franciscana. Next base: position 14,158,676 of record NC_088874.1, read on the forward strand.
AATCGTCTGATCGAAACTAAGAGAAAGCCATTTAGCCAAAAAAGAATTAATAGACAAATTTCATTTTAATAATTTATGTGCGGAGAGCCAAAACCAAACATGCATTAATTCAAAAACGTTCAGAAATTAAATAAAAAAAAATTAATTTTTTTAGCTGAAAGTAAGGAGCGACACTAAAACCTAAAACGAACAAAAATGACTCCGTATATGAAATGGGTTGTCCCCTCCGCAATCCCTTGCTCTTTACGCTAAAGTTTGACTCTTTGCCACAATTCTATTTTTTAAAACAATTAAAAGCTTTAGCGTAAAGAGTGAGGGATTGCGGAGGGGACAACCCATTTCATATACGGAGTCATTTCTGTTCGTTTTAAGTTTTAATGTCGCTCCTTACTTTCAGCTAAAAAATTAAGTTTTTTTTATTTAATTCTCATACATAGCACTGATCACTTTAATTTATTTTTCTGGTATACCATGCAAGGATAGGACCTTCGCTAAATCTCTGTTATCAAGGAGATAGAACACTTGCTCATAATCTTTAAAACTAAGGACTAAAGGCATTTGATGACTCAGACACTTCTCAATTCTTGATCTAATAGTGAAAATTCGGTCGACGCATCCTCTACCCTTCGTAAAACCACATTGCACTTCTCTTAAAACTTTAGCTATAGTGTCTCTAGGTCTAAGTAGTTTTCTTCCTACCGAAACTAGGCTCATGTTTCTATAATTACCACATTCCTTCTTATCACTTTTCTTTTAATAAGAGATAAAAATAAAGTTTTTAAACTGAAACTAAGGGGCGACATTAAGACTTAAAACAGAGACAAATTATTCCGTATATGAAAGGGGCAGTTCCCCCCTCAACCCCTGGCTCTTCACGCTAAAGTTTGACTCTTTCTCACTACTCTGCTTTTTAAAACAATAAAAAACTTTAGTGTAAAGAGTGGGGCGTTGAGGAGGGGACAGCCCCTTTCATATACGGAATAATTTCTGTTTTGTTTAAGTTTTAATGCCGCTCCTTACTTTTAATTAAAAAAAACTTGTATATTTATTTAATTTCTGAATGTTTTTGAATTCATGCAGGTTTTGATTTTGGCTCACCGTACATGAATAATTAAAACGAAATTTACTTACTAATTTTACTTTTTTCGGCTAAATGGCTTTCTCAAAATTTTGATCGGGCGGTCTTGAAAAAAAGGGGTGGGGGAGGGGGCCTAGTTGCCCTCCAATTTTTTGGTTACTTAAAAAGGGCACTAGAACTTTGAATTTTATTTACGTCACTATTATATGTCGCTACAATTCCAAGCCAATTGTTGTGAAATAATAGAAGGTCATTGAATTACTTATGGTATATAGGTCAGGATTATAAGTCTTTTTAATCCGAAGCCGGTTATTATGAAATGTTAAGATAATTCACTTGAAAAAACTCACTGATTTAGTAGTGTTCGTAAAGTACCCGATTTTAGTTCTCTGTGAGGAAACAGAGAATCACCAACTACAAGGTCATTCATTTGGGCAAAACCAATTAGAAACTCCCGATTTTCATTTCTTTGATACAGACCATGTTGACCAAGAACTTATGGACTGAAGGATTGGTCATTTCCTAGTTTAGCGTTAAAGTCTCCAAGGAAGCAAACAACGTCATGCCTTGGTGCGGCTTCAACTATAGAACTATAGAACCCCTTTGGCTGTGGCTTCAACTATAGAACTCATCTTTTTCTTCATCAGGGGCTTCATTTGTAGGGCCGTCGCATACAGCGACTGAAAGTTTCGCATGTGTTCCCAAAAAATCTTGCAGTTAATATTCTCAGGGATACAGGAGTCCATTTTTGGAGTGACTTGTGGGTCTGCTTTGGCATTATCAAGGCAACTCCAACTTCTCACTTATCTGTTTGACCTTTGTATATGATGGTATGACCAGCATCAAACTTTTTTATTCCTGAGCCAGTCCACCGCACTTCTGGGAAAGCTAGTAGGTCCAAGTGGTATTGTCATCCCTTTTTTAATTGCTCTGCTTTGCATGGTTGAGATATCGTTCGTACATTCCAAAAACCAAGCTTCAGGTTATTGTTCGCTTTCATAAATCGTTTCCTTGGGTTCGTTGGTGTTAGCATCATTAAGGGATTCTACCCGCGGCTCAGTCTTGATGATTCAGTTGCTGAAGGTTTTTCTCCTGAGGAATGTACTCCAGGTCCCGGGTGTAGGTTGCAGGCCCACAGCCCAACCCTCCTCCTTTTCCAGGCTTGGGACTGGCTGCCTAATACCTATGGCACTTGGGCAGGCAGAGTTGATAATCATTTCAGTCAATAATCATTGAATTTCCTTGTTCTTTTTTATTTGTATCTATTGTGATTTTTGCATTTGCCGCGTTGTACCTATAATGATTAAATAAAAAAAAAAAAAAAAGTTTTTTCAATTGATAGTAAGGAGCAACATTAAACCTCAAAATGAACAGAAATTACTCTGCATCTGAAGGGGTTGCCCCTACTCTTCACCCTAAAGTTTTTTAAGCAGTTGTAAAAAAGCTTTTTATTCTAATTAAACGGCTCTTGCGTCATAGGAGTCGTTCTTAAGAAATCGTGACAATTAGTGCGCAAAGAGAAAGTTGTTGGGGAGAAGGGCACCCCCTTCTTGTATGGAATAATTTCTGTTCGTTTTCAGTTTTAATGTACTTTCAGTTAAAAAAATGTTTTTATTTTATTTCTGATCTGATTGATTTTCAAATAAGGTTAACAAATCAGGCTCCCCTTTCATGAAAATTGTGCTCCTCCATGGAGGAGCAAAAATTATGAAAAAACTCTCCACGGAGGAGTTTTCAGTTAAAGTGTAGCTATTGAACCTTTCAACTATGTTGAAAATATGGCAATCTCAAAATTTTTATTGGACAACTTTGAAGAAAAGGGGCGTGGGAGGGGATCTAGCTACCGTCCAATCTTTTGGATTACTTAAAAGCGGTACTAGAACTTTTAATTTGTGATCAAATTAGACCTCTCCCGATCTTCTAGGATCATTGGCTCGTTATAATCACCGCTGGGAGAGACATACAAAAGAGCAACAAGTAAACACGCATCCGTGATGTTTTTTCTGGCACAAAATCCAAAATATCACATTTTTATGTATAGGAGATTGAAACATCTACAGCACGATTCTCTGATACGCTGAATCTGATGGTGTGATTTTCATTAAGATTATTCGACTTTTAGAGGGTGTTTCCTCCTTTCTCGAAAATCAAGCAACTATTTTGAGGCTGGTAGCTTGTGATTGGTAACACAAAATTTGATGAATCACATATGTTTGGAATCAGTTTAATAAGTCAGTTCTTTGATGGATCTATTGATATCAGAATTCTTTTCTTTTGGGGGAGGGGGAAATTTAGGTTACTATTGAGCCGCGTCGCTCCTTATTTACACCTCGTTACGACAAACTGTTTTACCTAGTCAAATATTGGTTTGATTGAGGCTTGATATTATTTAGCTTTAACTTGTACAAAAAGAAAAGATCCCATTTTCTGTATTTTTTATTGAAAAAAGGTAAAACTGTGTTGACACTTAGTTATGAAGTTGTTGTCGAGATATAGTTTTACACTATCACCATTTTTGGAGAGGAAAGTGTCGGAAAATCCTTTATTGGGAGAGAGGAGTTTGCAATGCCAAATAATACATTTTTATGACGAAAATACTAAATATTGCTGGGGGAAATGATTTTTTAGATAAATCATCATTAGGGATTTCTTTTTATGTGTAAAGGCGTGATATGAAAAAAAATACATTCCTTGTAGTTGTAATTTTTTTTTTCTTGAAGTCAGCAAAACCTTCAGAAGTTTTAATGATAATTGAATCCGGACAATGGCATGGTATGTTATTTTGGTTTTCTTGAAGATTGTAATTTGTGGCATTAGTGGTAACATTTTCACGCCGGTTATCTTGATTCTTGGTCCTTTTTTTTAATCCCACCTCTTCTCTTTTCTGTGACATTGACACTGGAAAATTTATAATTATTCTTAAATTTCACCAATATATTTTTGAAGAAATTAGTTTCTAAACAAATGCCATCAAATTTCACTACCACAATGTCATCAAGATGAAGGGACTTTGCCACTTAATTACTCGTAGTATTTTGGTCTTATTCGGTATCTCTGTGCACTTCCATCATAGGACACCTCTTCCACAGTCGTCACTAATTTCATATTTTTAAATTATTTTCTTTAACCTTTATCTTATCCCGCTTTGACAACTCAACCTCCAATACCCAAAAACACGAAAAAAATAATTAAAAGAAATAAAATTATAAAAATAAGTACTATGAGATACTTTACAACATACATTGTACCCATATTTAAATATGGATATGATATTCTACAATCTCTTCGTTTCTTCATCCTTTTTGTTTGTCTTTCCCCTTTGGTTGATCGTTTTTTCAAGCGGGGGAGTTTTCTTGGGGATAATTGTGTAAAAGGAAACTTTAATAGGATTAATAGCTATGTTTTTGTTTTAAGAGCTCTTCTCCGGAATGCGACCCGTGGATGGTAAGCCAGCTACTGAAAGACACCCCTCCACCCACTGTTAGGGGTCCAGATATGGAGGCTAGCATGATAGAGATGAAGAATCCTGAGATTTTTGATAATCCTGTATATGCATCCTTAACTCAGACTCCTGAGGGGTATCGAAAAATAAAAAAGAAGAATTCCGGTAAGCTAGTTTTCTTTTGATCCTTAGCGCTTTATCTCTTTTTTGTTGAAGTTGGCGCGGCTTGGTTTACGTTTTTTTTTAATATCAAGCTATTTACATGGTCTCTTTATTATTCATTTGCCTTGGACTATATTTGTTCTGTCTTCTTCTCGTCTTTTTCTTTTGTCAGTCTCTTTCAAACAAGGATTGGTTTTGAATTTCTCGGAACTGTATCTTTTTTTTGACGCTATTTTTTTCTCCTGTCTCTTCTTCTTAGTAACTCAAGCATTGTCCGTCCAAATATCAGACGGTTTTTTTTCCGTATGGTTTTTGGGTTGGATTGTAGTCATTTTGTTTTTTCGAGGATACGGGTATATATTTTAGGAAAAATAGCAGTCTGACTAAGAGTCTGCCAAGGCGCACGCCGTGGCAGCATGGTTTTCAGGACCAGGCGTGGATGTCAATATCATGAATTTTATATCTCAAACCCTAGACAAGTAATCGTCATATCTTGGTGGAATCTGTTAAGCCGTGCAAGTAGGCAAGAGCCGGGGTTAGATAACCTGAAAACCAAATAGAACCATGCAGGGATTAATTTCAATCCGTAAAAGTTTCATTCACACAAGACAGCAGTTTTCTACTCTATAAGAAGTCACTGTTCTTAAGGTAGGGGTAGGATTGGAGCAAATTCTTAGGACCCGACATTCATATATTACAAATGCAGAGGAATAAAATTACTATATTTTTCGTGTCTTACATGTGGATAAACCCTGTATACTTTTTTGAAAAGGAGGTGAAAAATCGTGAAATTTGGGGAAGAACAAAAGTTTTGTAGAGGAAACTGTGACATCAGTGGGAAATTTTTGAGAGGATATTAATGCTTGTTTGTATTTTTCTTCATAATGTATAGTTGTTTTTATATTTTTCTTCATTTTTATTTCATTTTTTACCGATTTTGGACGTACTTTATTCCTGTGTTTTAAGGGCATAGAAAGAATGATTTGAAATTTATATAATCAACCTTGGGGTGAGATATCGCGAACATTAAGAAATACATTTAAATGTTTCTATGCTCTCCTTAACTTCTACAAAGGGGACATGGGTTTTAACGCTGTATCCTTAAGCGGAAACCGTTTCTTTGTAAATTAAATGATTTATTTTAAGGAAAAAATTTTGTTAGGTATACTAATAAATATTTTGAAACTTATTGTAAATTAGACAGAATACAAAAAAAAAACAGACACAAACAGTAAAAAATGTTGGCGTATGCTCTTTGAAAGGACCTGTGAGAAATTTTTTTGTCACCTTCCCCTAAACACAAAATTATAAGTACTCCTACCCCTCCTCCCAACTTATCGTATAAGTTTGAACGCAACCTCCAAATTGTGAGAGAGAGAAATAGGGTTAACTTTCTTGTAAGGATTTGGAACCAATGGACTCTGAATATACGAGTAATGTCGATAAATACTGGCTTTGGCTGCCATTGTTAACCTCATGTGATTTATTTGGTGTTACAAACATTCACCAGTTACGTGAAGTAACATTATTCCTGTGAAAAATTGGACTTGTCTTTCAGAAATGGGACAATCGTCTGGTTCTCTTCGAAGTGTAACTAAAGCGTATAGGTATACACCTCCGATGCACATGACGATTCCACCACCTCCATGTTTTACAGCACCTCCTCCAACAGCTATGGATATGTCATTTGTGAGTTTTTTTTATACCTTTGTAGTTCTAGGATATGATAATAAATGGCTAAAGGAGGTTTTAATATTGATGAAAAATTTTGTAAAAAAGAAATATAAAACTTTCGCTTGCCGTTAACCAAGATACTTTTTACAAATTTCTAGGATGAACCCTGAGAATTTGCAATTGCGTTCTGCGCGAAGCTAAAATAAATTGCTGCTTATGTGAAATTCCTCCAGACTGCTCAATAGAAGTACTTTTAATGTGAACTTTAAAACAACACTCTCAAATTTTAGCTTGAAATAATTTAATGAGATTAAAGTAAAGGTAAATCTTTATTAATAGAACAATTATAACAAAACTTCTACTTTAGCTAGCAAGGAGCAGAGCTCGATGTGTTAGCTTAGTACATTAAACATGGAGATACAATGAACGCTCAAAACTTTTAAGGGAGAAACAAATAAACTTCTTTGATAAAACTAGACAATTTATAAATAAATATCTTGGGAAATTGATATAGAAATATGCGACAATTATTGAATGTAGTTTTATTTTTCGTTTTGTGGATTGTTTTAGCATAGATAACAGTTCGAATAGGCTAACATATACGAATATAGATAACATATAGGATCACTGTATATGTGATCGAAATATCCAGTATATTTTTTTGATTTTCTTTTTCACTGTCAAATAAAAGGATTTATCCGAATTGAAATTGTTGTTTATCGACATGGAAAGGCAGTGTGGTCTTCGAAATTATTTTTTAAGTAGTTTGACAAGTTTGACAAGGTCTTGACAATTTGACGAGTAGATTATTCGAAAAGAAAAGAATTAGTTTTTGTTAAGCTCCGCTTAGATATCTGATTTTAAGTTTGTAGTTGCGGTCACAAAATCGAAGGCTACAATAAGACTTTGTCGAGTTGGCTGTAATTTGTTTGAGATCATTGTTTTTAATGGTCCAGAAGAATCACTGGATAAATCGTCTAAAACTCTTGAGACTAAAAAATTAAGCACTGCAAAACTAAACTGCTAAAGTTGCAACTTTGTTTGCTTTAAAAAAGATATCCATTTTAAAACAGATCTACGACGCGAAATTCTTCTTTCCTTGTCATTTCAAATTTAACTTCTTTTGTATTGGCTTCAGACCTAAAAAATAATTGTTGACTCTAAATTTTGAAAAAGTCCAGATAGGTAAGGAAAAATCATTGTAGAAAAATGACTAGAAGTCATTAAATGAAGAGCATCGCCAGTGGAAAAGCAAAACACTTCGTCGGGTCTGTCGTTAGTTGTTTCTGCTTAATGTTCTGCATATATGCTTTAAACAAATACTATAATCTTAAAATATTTTATCCACATTGCTATTCTTTTGTTAGAAATATTTTAACTGCTAAAGATCCTTTTCACGTAAATTATATAAGCATGTAATTGTAAGCAAGTGCTATATTCGTGAATTATATTTTCTTTTTAATCCATAATTTCATCCAAATTAGTTTAATTTTTCTTGCTATAGTCAAATGTGTGTTGAAATGACTAGCCCTTAACTGGTACATAATATATCGATAATTGGTTTTGAAGTGTTCAAACGTAAGATCATTTAGCATCGATTAATGGTGCAATCCATTGAAGTTTCTCTTGTATGATGATTATTTCTCGATTTTCATAGCTGATATACAACTTTTGTAAGTGCCCTGAACACGGGATTTGAACAGGTGCCAGGTTTTTGTACAGTATATGATGCACCATCCAACGCATAGCCTACTAGGTACCAACAAAGGAAGTTGAACTCTTTAAGGCGAAATGGCGTTGTTATATCCGCATACACACAACGATCAAAGGCATATCTCGTAGTTGTTCTGTATTGAGCTACCAAATGAAAGATGTTTCTCTATTGAAGGCTTCATTGTCTCCATTAGAGGCAGATCATGAGGCTATTTGACTATGTGACTATGACATTGTGAGGCTGACCATGATTGAGACGGAAGTTACTGTGTTCCTCTTGTTCAAGTATTCTCTGTTACCTCACAGGTATACAGAGATAATCAAGCGTGTTAATACCTATGTTTCTATGAAAGACCAAAATTGGAAAATGTCGACTTTCACCGGTGAAGGTCAATAAAAATCAAATACATCTTTGGAAGTTTGAATATTTCATTACTTCTTGTACATTCGACCCTCACCGGTATATGTCTACATTCACAGATATGCTCTGGTGAGTTTCCAAAAGAGAGAATTAGATTGATTGGGAGTCAACAGGCTGTTTCCCACCCAGTCGTTTTCTCTGTTTGGATTCAGTCAGCTCTGTCAGTCTTATGCAAGTTTTGGTGGTGACAGATTAGGTTATGTTAGGTTATGAATATGAGAAATATGTTAGAAATTAGGTTTGGAATGTTTAACGTTCACTATTAGAGCATGATGAATTTCAACATTCATCGGTGACAGTCAGAAATAAGGATATTTAACAAATATTTCCGACATACAGCAAGCAACTACGTGTTTGTCCACATTCACCGGTGAATGTCGACACTCACCAGATTTGGTCTTTCACTGTAACACCTATATATGATTTATCCCGTAGAGATAATAGATGTGGCTTCTGAATAGGGCCTCTTTGATGTCTGTTAGTAGATTTACGTATACACAACACACTAAATAGATATTCAGAAACCATGTACAAATTTATTTTAACTTTTAATTCTTTGTTTTTGTTGGGCCATCACTCAGATGCTTAACTTAGATCAGGTAGAACTAGAAAAACGTACTTTTGCATTTACAAACGTTTTCTTCATTTTGCTTTTACGGCTTTTGTTTCAATTGATTTATTCACAATAAAAGTTTTGCTTGCTTCAACAACCTGTCCCAAGCTCTAACCTAATGTACATTTTTTTATTATTGAAATGAACGAAAACTTTCGTTTTTTATTTCATATATACCTCAAATTTACAATATAGTTTTGCTTTGTTTTTTTGTCCAGGTTTCTAAATATTCCTTAAAGGAAAAAGATTATTTGTTCTCCCACAAGTGACAATAATTGAGTGAAATCCAAAAGTTATCGCCTGATATTACAACTAGAATAAGCTGTAATGGAGAATAATTTTAATATTATAGCTTCTATTCGCAATTGCTCAAAACACGCTTCTATATTAGAGATTTTCAAGTTTATTCTATATTAGAATATTAGAGATTTTTCAATATATATTATTTTTCAATATATTAGAGATTTTCAATTATATTCTATATTAGAGAATATCTGCTCTGATTTTAGGAATCTAAATCCCAAATCTGATAGGAGCAATAATTTGGATCCAATTAATTTCTTGATTAGGAGATATTTTTCCAGTATTTTTACAGATGATTTTTGATCCATTTCCTAATATAATTTTTTCTTTTCGTTTAAGACAAGTGTAAGTGATATTGATTCCCGTAACCGTTCTATCGATGGGTGCGTCGATCTCCACATAACAAACTTGGATCAGACCATACAAGCACGAGAGATGAAACGGATTTTGGGACAAACATTTAGCCAACATGTTGAGGTAAAAAATGGATTTGATATTTTAAACATTGTCTCTTGTCTATTCTTTTCTTTTGTATTCTTATTTAATGATGGCAAGGTTTGGGGTTCTGCTTCAGTTGGGTTTGGTATATTGTAGAATCAAATAATGACATTCCGAACGCACTCACAGCCGAAGTAACCAGCCAAAAAAATCCAATTAATGATGAACGTTTTGAAGGCCTTGTTGAAGAAACACAGAATCTAGAAAAGTTTCACTTTACAGTTCGCAGGGCTCCATCAACTCCTTTGTGCAACATTACAGAAATAGATTTCTATAACAAAACTTTTCATATGCAGCGAGAGACGGAATCAGGATCTAGGATCTACTGCAGACTGAATATCATAATGCCAGATTGATAATTGAAAATCCTTAAGTTGACTAAGGTTTAATATATGAAGAAATATATGAATAAAGTTTCTGTTTCTGAAAGACTTTGAAGTCGTGTAGGATGATGAAGGAAAGTGCCAAGAATTCTCATGGCTTTATTTTGCATTATCTGGTGAGGTCTAAAATGATTAGGAAATATTTTTAGGTAAAGATTGGGGCAATATCTTAGGTATGATCCTTTTAAAGAATGATAGAATAAAATTCTGTTAAATGATAGAATAAAGAATACAATTCTATGAGAATTTTAATAGTTGAAAGATGATAAACATACTTTAATCGACGTAAACATCCTAAATTTTGAGCTAATTTTATATCGAATTGGTCAGAATGACTACAGAAAGATAAAAACTCATCAAGAATAAATCCTAAATATCTATATGTCTTAACCCTTTCTAATTCTACTCCCAAAAACAACTACCTCTGGTATTACTTTCATCACTTCCGTCATGCAATCAAGCAAAATGGAAATTTCATGATTACAGCCTAACCTAACCTAGTCGGGTTAGGTTAGGTTAGCCTAACCTAATCTAGTCGGGTTAGGTTAGCCTAACCTAACCTAGTCGGGTTATGTTAGGTTAACCTAACCTAACCTGGTATTACTTTCATCACTTCCGTCATGCAATCAAGCAAAATGGAAATTTCATGATTACAGCCTAACCTAACCTAGTCGGGTTAGGTTAACCTAACCTAACCTGGTATTACTTTCATCACTTCCGTCATGCAATCAAGCAAAATGGAAATTTCATGATTACAGCCTAACCTAACCTAGTTGGGTTAGGTTAGGTTAGCCTAATCTAACCTAGTCGGGTTAGGTTAACCTAACCTAACCTGGTATTACTTTCATCACTTCCGTCATGCAATCAAGCAAAATGGAAATTTCATGATTACAGCCTAACCTAACCTAGTCGGGTTAGGTTAGGTTAGCCTTACCTAACCTAGTTGGGATAGGTTAGCCTAACCTAACCTAGTCGGATTAGGCTAGGTTAGCCTAACCTAACCTAGTTGGGTTAGGTTAGGTTAACCTAACCTAGTCGGGTTAGGTTAGGTTAACCTAGGTTAGGTTAGGTTCAAACCTAGTCGCACCTACTCTAGTAACTAACGACGTGCTAGCATTGCTGCTTCAGAGTACGAAAAGTTGGTCCAGATAACGGAATTGGTCAACGAAGACTAGACTAAAGTAAACTGTAGTCATAAGGTTTTTGAAATATTTTGCAGGTTTTTGCGCTATTTTTTCACAGGGTTCGGAAATCCGTGGGAGCGACACTGCTGACAATAGCAAATTAAAATAATCGCAAACGGGCGTCAATTGTATGAAATCAATAAAGATGAATTCATTCAGTATATTCAATAAGTGAATACAAATAATAATTATTTAAAACGACCCAAAAAAAAACAACAGGTAACCGAGAAAGGCAAATTTTAGCAATTCAACAAGCATATTCAAGCAATTCTCAATTATAGACAAACTTTTTAATCGTAACCTACTTTATTTAGCTTAGTTTGTAAAATAATTGAATTTAATTGACGGCTAAAATTTTGCTTTATTTCTTAAACTGATTTACATCAAATTACAAAAATTTATGGTAGAATTTGACGCCAAAAACTTTAGGTCAAATTTCATAAAAATAGCCATAATGCAAACGATATTTGATATTTGATTTTAGTAATTGATACTTTTAGTCTTTATTCTTTATAAATATTTGAATCTGAAATGCTTTCTACCCAACATATCCTAATCCGATACAGAATTACCTTCTAGTTCCTCAACAACGTATTTGTTTGTTATTAGAAACACACCCAAGAAGTGAAGTTAGGTTAATCCTAATGAAAATATAACAAAACATAATGATAAAATAATACTTTAGAAAAAAACTATGGAGACCTAACCGAACCCAACCTAACCTAAACCCTAACCTTACCCCCTCCCCCTCTAATGTGCAAATATATTGCCCAAATTCTACAATTCCAATGCATTCTGTCTACGTCCAATGCATTGTATCATCTGTCACCTGTTTTTTTAGGTATGGAACCGGTTTTCTGATATATAATCTAAGCGTAATTCTTGAATGTGTTCAGTACCCTTAACGATATGTGCAATATCATAATCAGACTCAGCAAAACACCTCGCAATTGCAAAGGCCTTCGCATTGGCCCTGTGGTAGCTCGGATCGAACTATGGTACTCTTCCTCTATTGGTTGACGACATTTCCTGACTACAAAGATCATGTGTTTATCGTGTGGGATAGAAGACATATAGATGTCTAATTGGCTTAAAGATGAATGTGTTCAGTACCCTTAACGATATGTACAATATCATAATCAGACTCAGCAAAACACCTTGCAATTGCAAAGGCCTTCGCATCGGCCCTGTGGTAGCTCGGATCGAACTATGGTACTCTTCCTCTATTGGTTGATGACATTTCCTGACTACAAAGATCATGTGTTTATCGTGTGGGATAGAAGACATATAGATAAATGGAAGTGAATTCACAAAAAAAGTAAAAGACCTCAGCAAGTTCTGACACTTTCTAAATTTAAACTGCACTCGCCATACTACAACTATAAAAAATATAATGCATGTTTCTCCACCAGATATGATAAAGCAGATAATCAAAATAACAACACGAATTAAAAACATTAAACAAAACTTTTTAACAGATTAGTAAAGGGCAATTTCTTGACTAAAACCAATAAAAACGGAACCAAATAACAATTATAACATAACCTAAAGTAAATTGCAGTGAATGAATAAATGAAATTGAAAACGAAAAAACACTGGCAAAACAAATACTCAAGGGAATACTCAAGGGATAATTTGATTAAGTGATGCCCTGAAATTCAAAAAGGTTTAGAATTTTTAGGAGGGCTCATGCTATTGTCCGGGTCCATGGCCAAAGCCCCTCCCCCTGCACTTGTCCTTAAACAAATCTTAGCTTATTTGTCTTAAATAATAATAATAATAATATAAAAAAATATAATGCATGTTTCTCCACCAGATATGATAAAGCAGATAATCAAAATAACAACACGAATTAAAAACATTGAACAAAACTTTTTAACAGATTAGTAAAGGGCAATTTCTTGACTAAAACCAATAAAAACGGAACCAAATAACAATTATAACATAACCTAAAGTAAATTGCAGTGAATGAATAAATGAAATTGAAAACGAAAAAATACTCGGGCAAAACAAATACTCAAGGGAAACGACGATAAATTTTCATTTAGCCTGAGACAGACAGAATTAAAGTTTACATTCGGTTCAAACCTGATCCGGACAGAAACTATTAAAAATGACTGATGTGGCTCCTTTTTCTGAGTCCCTCAATGGTGTAAACGGATTGCTAAAAAAAACAATTAGCGTTCCCAGCATTTGTTTACAGCATTAAGATATTAGTTATTATCATGCTATTAGTAATAATAACTAACAGGGTTTCATTTTGAAACACTTTTTCCTAAATTGCTGTTGAAAGATTAAATAGTGAGAAATGAGTCTGCCTTAAAAAAGCGAAATGGAAGTAAAAAATGACTTCCGTTTCCAAGGGGGACTGTAAAACAGAAATGTTTGATATTTGACTAAGTGATGCCCTGAAATTCAAAAAGGTTTAGAATTTTTAGGAGGGCTCATGCTATTGTCCGGGTCCATGGCCAAAGCCCCTCCCCCTGCACTTGTCCTTAAACAAATCTTAGCTTATTTGTCTTAAATAATAATAATAATAATAAAAAAAAAAAAAAAAAAAAAAAAAAAAAAAAAAAAAAAAAAAAAAAAAAAAACACTTGTACTTGTCTAGTTTATGTCTGACTGATATTATTTCAGCAAAATTCTTATTCCTTGATATTCAGGAAATTTCTATTTATTGCTGTTTTATAGTCACTTCTGGTTTAACTCCCTAACCTTTCCCTCTCCTAATATCTGGCAACGGTGTCAATTCACAACGATACACGGGGGCACAAAATGTAGGCTTCTTTAAAGATTTACTGTTTCTTAGCATTTCCAATGAAAATACAAAAAGCCTTTCTTCCACAAAAATATCAACCCCCCCCCCAAAAAAAACAAGATTCTTTTTTCAAAATCTAACAAGGCAAAGAATCTGGGTGACAGTCCCCTTCCTAATATATGTCATTGATGCCAGTATATATCCTTTTTCAGAAACAAAAGTTGACTCATTTTGACGGTTTCCAATGTATTTTTGAATTAACCCATGTCTCACTTACAGCTAGTGGCGTAGCTAGGGGGCAAGGTGGGTAGCTATCTCCGGTCAAAGCCTCGGAGACCAAATTAAAGTTTTTCTCGTCGTTACTATGATGTTACTTGTATTTTGGTAATGATGGTGAAAGAGGGGGCACAAAAATGAAACCAAGTATTATGATGTGATTGGGAGGGGGGGTAGAAAACAGTTAAATTGGTTAGGATTTAGATAATCTAATAAAAGAGCAACGCCAAGAAAATCATTTTCTGAATTTAATGCAGTAGTAATCTGTATTAGTAAAGCGTTTGCAGCAGAGGACACAAATCTTCCGTCACCCAAGTAATAGTGCATTGCCCATCTTATGATTTCATTTTTTTTTAGAACAACTTCTTACAATGTTTATAAATGTTCTGTACACTGATATTTACCTTTTTTTTTGTATGTTTCTACTCTATTATTGTTTCTCCCTGAATTTTAGTTGCACAATGCATGGCTGAACAAAAATAAAAATATTGCGAGATCTGTTTGTTTTCTAAGCGTTGCAAATGAAAATACTATCCTAATCTGAACAAGATTATGCAAAATGTGTTTTTGTTTTCTCATAATTTAATATGCTACGATGCTGGGTCGTAGCATCCTATCACCCGATGCTGGGTAACTGAAATTCTCATAAGAACCAAACTATAAAATTTAGGTTTTTAATGGGAAACATAAATTGCTAATGAGCAAGTTTTTTATTTTTTTTTTTTTAACGAAAGGTTTTTAAGACTATAAACCAATAGTAACCTTTTTTTTAAAACGCTTGATGAAAAAAACACCAAAGTATCATTTTCGAACCT
Source organism: Artemia franciscana (assembly GCF_032884065.1). Lineage (NCBI taxonomy): Eukaryota > Metazoa > Arthropoda > Branchiopoda > Anostraca > Artemiidae > Artemia > Artemia franciscana. The sequence goes on from NC_088874.1 coordinate 14,173,996, forward strand.
CAAAGTATCATCCACAGTGAAATAGTGTCAAACAGACTCTAAAAATGGCCTTATGGGCAGCTCTTGAACCTTTGCATTAAAACTTGTGACTTTCTACCATTTCGCTGCAAAAACCTATGAACTCGTGACCATAAAAAAACTGGGAAATTTCACAGGAAACCTTTGACGATGGCAACAGTGATCGTCAATAACCGAATGTTTTCTTAGTTAAAGTTTTTTTTTTTTTTTATTTATATATATTGCTTGCGTGTTAAAATATAATAAAATGAAGTATAAATATAATAGGGAATAAGAATTTGATTTAAGATAGTGAAAATTGAAAAAATATAAATATCCGAATATTTTGACTTGAAACTTGGAAGCCACTAACAAAAAAAATTCCGACTTTTAGATAAGTTACATAATTTCAAAAAATGACTATCATAAGCCCCAAAGGACCGAAGTCGCATTTTGGAGTAATAAAACCATAAAAATAAAAAAAAATCATAAAAATAGCACAAGATCAAAAAACTGTCACAAAAACATCAGAATCAGAAAGGCAAATCCATTCATTAGTAAAAAAAAAGACTTTCCGAATGTCAGAAAGTTAAAAAGGTAAAAAAAAGAAAAATGATATAAAATAACCATTGAAAAAGTTTAAAAGAGAACATACAAACAATGGGGAGGGAACAAAAGAATCACACGAACATAAAACTTGGGTATCACCAGTACCAAATAAACTAATGGTTTATTTTATAAGTAATGAAGGGGACAAAGGCTTTTACATACCTGGAGGCTAATTAACGGATGGGGGACAAGATAGGAACGGGTTCAGAAACATTACGTGGTAAGCGATGTCGGATGGGGAGTGTCTTTTGGGGAAAATGTTTTCGTACGAAGGTTTATTTTTGGATTTGTTGCTTGGCCTTTTTTAGAAGGAGCGAGTATCGTACCTTAGCTTGTTTAAAAGTTATTCTCAGGGCGTTTTTGTCGAAAGATTTAATTTTTTCTGATTCATCGCGGGGAATGCCAGGATACCAAACTGGACATGCATGTTCAAGATGCTGGCGGACAAAGGAAGTACAGATCCGTAAAGAATGGGATGGGGGGACGTTAAATTTATTCAAGAGCTTTAGGAGAGACAAGGACACGTTACCTTTATGGTCAATATCATTAACGTGGATATCCCAGATCATATCCTACTTTTGTGTTTTTCTTCTTTTAATTTTTTATTGTCTTAGTAACAAGTTTCGTTCGTTATGTCCTTTAAATTGGAAGTGGAAAGGTAGTATGTACTAAGAAATCTTTTCATTGAAACATTTGTGGAACAAGCATTAATGTATTCAATTAAAATTATGTTTTCAAAAAGAAAATCAAGGCTATTTTATCTATATCTATATATCTATATATATAAAAATAAGTTGTCTGTGTGTCGAGTGACGTCATGTTTGTGTGTCGACTGACGTCATGTTTGTCGACTGACGAAATTACAGACCGGGACATCGGTACACAAATGACGACCGGGACACCGGGACATAGGGAATATAAATGACGACCGGGACACTCAAAGAGAAAGCGACCGGGACACAAGGAATGTTCGATTAGCCATCACCATCAACAAAGAACCGGGACACAAATGACGACCGGGACACAGGGAATATAAATGACGACCAGGACACTCAAAGAGAAATTACAGACCGGGACACCAGAACACAAATGACGACCGGGACAAAAATGACGACCGGGACACCGGGACACAGGGAATGTAAATGACGACCGCGACACTCAAAGAGAAATTACAGACTGGGACACCGGGACACAAATGACGACCGGGACACAGGGAAACAACAACAACGGGGACGCCGGGGGCACAGGGGGATATATAAATGACGGCGGGAACACAGGGAATGTTCGATTAGCAATCACCATCAACAAAGCTCAAGGGCAATCATTAGAATAATGAGGTATAGATCTGAATACAGATTGTTTTTCCCATGGACAATTATATGTTGCATGTTCAAGAGTCGGTAAACCTGACAATCCATTTATATGCACAGACAATGGGACAGCCAAGAATGTTGTATATTCGCAAGTTTTACGTAGTTAAAAATATATATATATATATCTATCTATATTCACAGGTGGTACACAGGGACACAACTACAATGGCGCGTAACTAATATGGCGTGTAACGACTTACGCGCGCGGGGGGGCTTGGGGGGGTTGCGAAGCGCTCCCACCAACTAGGTGTTGGGGTGGCGCGAAGCGCCACCCCAACACCTAGTTTTAAATAAAATTTTTGTTCGTGCTTTCTTTTGAAAAATTCCTTTATAATTTACAAAAAAACTAGGACGACTACATTAGCTCAGTTTTGATTTTATGGATTGTATCAATGAAATTGGAGGGGATCAGATTGATATGGTTTTAATAAAGCGTCCAAAACTAATTGAGCCACAAACGATGTAGTTCGAACGAATGTTGCTGAAAAAACTCAAGACAAGAATTTCTAAACTAAGGGAAAATAAACTAACTATAGAAATCGAGAAATGTTAAACCAAGATAAATTCTTTTGAATTCATTTTAGTTCTGAAATGTGATATGCGGGTTTTCCCTGGGAGAAAAGTATTGACGCTTAAAATAAGATTTTTAATCTTCATTTTTTTTTTTTTGAAAAGATCTTACTATACTATTGAATAATGATAAAAAACAATTGGCTGTTTAAAAATAGTTGCCGTATTAATTTACAATTTTATTTACATACTTAGCAAATGTGCTTTAACTTAAAAAAAGGAAAAAATGGAGAAAAATGCTGCCAGAACTAGCACTAAACCTGAGTAATAGCCCTCGATTCCTTTACCTTACTTACGTACAAAGATTGTATGATGGATTTGTTGCGTACAGGTTTCTTCTTATTATTTATTCTAATGAATAGACATTTTTTTCAATGTTATCATATCGAGCCAGCATCGTCGTAGAAGCTCTTTATTTATAGTGTTTGTCATTCTTGAAAACAGTCAAGAAATTGCTTTTTGTATGGGTCTCCAGGAAATTTCTTCCAGGTTTCTCGTTGAAAACCTTTCCTTTACAAAGAGTCTCCCTGCGCAATATGATATTTTTTTATATTTAAACTATTAAAATTGCACATCTTCTTGTAGAATTCCATGTATTTGAGTAAAAATCTTTGTTTAGGTACTTCAAGTGTTCATTCACTATTTAGCGGATGGAGTTTATACAGCATGTGTTCGTGTTAGAAATCAAGAAGCTGGTCAAATAGCCATTTCAAATTTCCACAGAGCCAGAATTGGAAAGAAAAGAATTATGATATCCTACTATAACAACCAAGGAAAGCCGTCAGCACTGTTAAGGTAATGCTTTCTGTTCTTAACAAATAAGGGAAAATAAAGAAAAGAGAACATTTTCGTGCAAAACTAAAGGCCACATTCGACAGAAATACGACAAGTTTATTATAAAGTAAAGTTCTCAGCATTGTTTAGGTGAAACTTTCTGTTCTTAATGAATAAGGGAAATAAAAAAAAAGCTCAAAGAAAAACTAAAAAGGGTGAAAATAAAACCAAAACCTTGAATCTAAAAGAACTATGATACCCCTGTCATAAAAACCAAGTAAAGCCCTCGGCCTTGTTAAGGTTATACTTTCTATTACCGATAAGGGAAGGAAAAAAGGAAAAAAAAGTTCTTGTATAAACTTGAATGGTCTTCCCAAAAAAACTAGATAACCTCATTGTAGCAACGAAGGCAAATCATCAGCATTGTTAAGGTTCGACATTCTGTTTTCAACTAACGGGGAAAGAAAGAAGGAGGAAAGGTGAAATTCCTAAAAGTAAAAGTGTGGATATAAAAGAGTCATTATAGCTTTATTAGAACAGCCCAAGAAAATGTACAATATTGCTAAGGTTATATATTCTCTTTCGAACGAACGGGGGAAAATGTCATGCACACAAAAAAAGTGGGAGCCTGAAAACAAAATAATATGATCACCTTATTACAACAACGAAGGAATCTCCATAATTGCTAAGGCTAGATCTTCTGTTGAAGTAACCTGTTGGTGTTCAATGGGAGAAAGTGTCATTTATAAAACCAAAGGATGCACTCAAAAGCATAATGAAAACCTTATTATAACAACCAAGAACAAGAGCCAAGAGCTCATATGGCGCTTGTGACGAGGTCGGAAGAGCCGAGAGCCAAGAGCTTCTTCCCACCAAGTTTCATTGCGATCTCTCCACTCTAAGCATTTTCAAGATATCCGCTTCCTCCTCCAACTTCCCCCAATGTCACTGGATCCGGTCGGGATTTTAAAAGAGCTCTGAGACACGAGGTCCTTCTAAATATCAAGTTTCATTAAGATCCGCTAACCGGTTCCTAAGTTAAAAATATCTCATTTTTTCTAATTTTTCCGAATTAAACATCCTTCCACTCGCCCCTCTAGATGATCAAATCGGAGAAGCGACTATTTCTAATTAATCTGGTCGGGTCCCTGATACGCCTGTCGACTTTCAGCGATCGCTATATTGATCACGTATCTAGTTTCGGATCTTCTTCATGTAAAAGTTGGGATGGTCCAGGATTCGAACCCGAGACTTCTCGTACCCTAAGCAAGAATCCCTAAGAACCTGAGAACCTAAGCAAGAATACCCCTAGACCACAAGTCACACTTAAGAAGAACAATCGTTTTTTTATTGGCAAATAAAATTCTTCTCAACTATCTTGTTCGCTCGCTCCCCGTCCCCCAGATGGTCGAATCCGGGAAGAGACTAAAATCTAATTTAATCTAGTCTGCTCCCTGATACGCCTGTGAACTTCTATCGTCCAAGCTTATCTGGAAGTGTTCAAACTAGCAAATTTCCCCAACTCCCCCAAAGAGAGCGGACCCGGTCCGGTTATGTCAATAACGTATCTAGGACGTGTGTTCATTCTTCCCACCAAATTTCATACCGATCTCTACACTCTAAGTGTTTTTTAAGATCTTCGGTCTCCCCTTCTAATTCCCTACAGTGTCACCGGATTCGGTCGGGAATCGGGATCCTGTCTATTTGCTCTTGTACCTGTAAGTAAAATTCATCTGAGTCACTAGAATCTCCGTCAGTCGGTTTTACAGAGGCATATACTACGATAACTGATATCCTGAAACTTTTAGTCATAAAATGATCAATTTGTATTTTATTGTTAATACCTTCTCAGCCTAAACAAGACTTAACAGCTTCCTTATATATCATGAGCACTGCTCCCTGTCTATGTAACTCATCATTCCTGCCTGAGTAAAAAAATTCTGTATCACCTAAGTCCATTCTTCCTACCCCTGCGATATGAGTTTCTGAAACTTCTAATAAGTCCTGTTTGAATCGTCTGAATTTGTCAGTCGAATTTCGGTTCGATAGTTATTTTTTAACGTCGTAGTAGTAGTAGTAGTAGTATTAATTTATTAATCAAAAGAAATAACACAGACAAAATCAATCGGTAGCACAACAAAAGCGTTGCTTGCGAGGGTGTGTTACTAACAAAAAAGAACAAAAAATAGAAAAAAAAAACAAAAAAAAAAACAACGAGTTAATCTAAAATGAGCAGAAAGGTGAAACCGTGTACCGAGAAAAAAAATTACATAAATAATTGTTACACAATCAAACAACATAATATCATGGTCCCAAAGCAAAAAAAAAAGAAAAGAAAAAAAAGAACAATAAACAATTATTTCTAATATTAAATCAATCAATCCCAATCTAATTCAAAGGTATACCTACCAAGAAACCGCACACGCAGCACGGCTTTAAATTGATTAATGGGCAATTCTTTGATACTTGGAACAAGCTTATTCCATAGCTTAGCCCCTCTATAAATAATTGAAAAAGCAGTCCTACTTGAAACTAGGCGAGTAACCTCAATATCTCCACTTGTTCGAGTTCTGTGATCATGAATATTAGATCTATCCCGAAAAATTCCTGTAAAACATTCTGGAACGCACCCATAATGGTACTTATACATAAAAACTAGTGTATAAAAATCGCGCAATCCGGCTGCAGGCATTATATTTATGATACTGTACATTGACCTGACCAAATCCCGGTTCCCTATTCCACAAAGTGATCTAATGGCATTATTCTGAAGTTCGCGGATTGGGCGAAGTATTGAGGGGAATGTCCCAAGCCATACAGACGAGCAATAAAAAATATACGGATGAATCAGAGAAAAATATGATAACCGTATAACATTTGAAGGAAATAAATGTTTCAGTTTACGGATAATCCTAAATTCCGCGATAATATTCTACTTATAGCTTTTACATGGCACTTAAATGATAAAATTTCGTCAATAATAATCCCAAGGTACTTAACGGAATTTGACCGCTTAACAATTCCCTTTGGTGTAGCTATTTCCGAAATCCAAGGATAATAATTTGGGGACCGTGAAAAGATAACAAAATTTGACTTATTTATATTTAGGTCAAGGTTTATCTTCAACCAAAGACATGTCGTAGTCATTGCTGCATTAATTGTTGAGGTAAGTTGTTGTTCAGTTGAAGCAACACACATCAATGTCGCATCATCAGAAAATAAGGGTGTAGTGATCCTGGTCACCGAAGGTGTGGGATCCACTATATCCCCTATTCTAGAAGTAGCTGCAACAGCATTTGGCAGATCATTGATAAAAATCAAAAAAAGAGTAGGACCTAACACAGAACCCTGGGGGATACCAAATTTAACAAGACTCTTACTTGAAGAAAATCCATTAATGCGAACATAATGCTCTCTGTTTTGGAGATAATCACAAAGCAAAGTTAAAGTAGCCCCTCTTAGTCCATAAAATTCACATTTTCGAAGTAGTAATTGGTGGTCAACAGTGTCAAATGCCTTAACCAAATCAAGAAACAGACCAGCTACTCGAAGCTTATTATCGAGAGCTCCATTGATTACCGAAGTTATATATGATAATGCCATCTCTGTGGTTCTCCCCTTCCTGAAGCCAAATTGAATTGGATTTAACAGATTATGCAGTTCCAAATGATCATAAACTCTAGTGTTAATAAACTTTTCTAGCACACGAGAAATAACAGGTAAGACTGAGATAGGCTGATAATTTCCAAGATCATTCTTATAACCGCCTTTAAAAACAGGGGTAATCTTAGCAATTTTCAAGCAATCAGGAAACGTTCCCCGGTTCAAGCACAAATTGATGAGGGAAGTAAGAATATCAGCAACATAAGGAAACGCTATTTTTAACACCAGAAGATTGAGTGAATCACTACCTGCCGATGTATTTTTCATCCCAAAGATAATTTTCTCTACTTCATCACGAGAGAAGGGTCTCATATACATAGAAATATCAATTGGAGTCTTCATAAAAAACTCCAAGGGAGGATCTTCATCAGAAGATACTATACGGGAAGATAAATCTACGCCAATATTAGCAAAATGTTTGGAAAAAGCATTATATATCTCTTCGGGTTTCTTCGTTGGTAGGCCATTCTGCATTACTACTTCATCGGGAGTAATAGAGTTCTCTATCGATATTACACTTTTAATTATTTTCCATGTTTTTGCAGGGTCACCACAAGTCTCAGTGAATTTATTTACGAAATATTTTTTTTTACATTTCTCAGTAATTTGTTCAGGGCATTTCTATAATTTTTATAAATTCTTAAGCAAATTGGATCATTTCCATTATTTATGGAATTCTTATAAAGTTTATCTCTTTTATTAATACAGCGGAACAAGCTAGGCGACATCCATGGTTTCTTAGGATTATTTTTCCTTGATGGCGAACGAACCATTATACATGTTTTTGTCACTAACAAAATTAGTTTATCGTAAAATCTTTGAAAACTCGTATTTATATCATCCGTAAGGTCTATTAAATTATTCCAATCAACTTCTGCAATTACCTGCTTAAATTTTTGAAGATTACTCTGGCTAAACACATGCATTGGACTCTTAGGAATTGTTGGTGCTGGCTTTTGGGGAATACAGAGATCAAATCTTGTTGAAATCGCAAAATGATCGGATACATCTGTAATAATAACTCTTGGAGCTGAAAAAAAAAAACAAATTTGAAAAAATATTGTCAATTAGCTTTGTTGATGAGGTGGTTACTCGTCTGCATATATTTATAGTTGGAAACAAAGCATAGGACATACAAAGCTGCAACAAATCCATAGAAACACTCGCATCAAGCTCATTAAGGTCAATATTAAACTCCCCGAGCATCATAAATGGATGTGAACTAGTTGCTAGTTTCTCCAGCTGCTTATCCAAAAGATCCATAAAGATTGGTATGGAGCCAGATGGCGGCCTATACACTATAATAACAAATGCATCTTTAGGTGTCAGCCTAAGCTGAAGAATAAATGGTTCAAAAACCATTTCCTGGTATACTACTAAGTCATTTCTTACCAAAACCTCAATATCGCTTCGGATATATGCACCGTTTCCTCCGTGTTGCCTAAACTGTCGATTCCTATTATAAAATTTATATCCTGGTATATTTAAAAGAGCGGAGTTGTGGTCATTCAGCCAGGTTTCAGTAAGACCGATAACCTGAAAAACCGAAAGATCACATACTTCATTTAAAAAATTAAACGAAGAATTTAGCCCTTGGCAATTGAGATGGAAAACATTGAGGCCTCTCGCATCTCCACACTCAGATTGGATTTCATCTTTAAACAAATATTTGGAACTAATAGATTTATAATGCCCTGCTACTCAATGTCATAACTCCGATGCAGCTGCTCCGTAAATATACCCCCAAAATCTACATTAGAAGCTTCCAAAGTATTAAGACGGCTACTGCTCCGGGAATCACGATCATAATTATCCATTGTCATTAAAAACAAAATAAACCTCGGTACATGGTTTCAATAAAGATAACAAACAGACACAAAAAAGAAAAACAAAAATGATTCACTTAATAGCACTAATAAGAAAAAGAACAGGCCGTGCAAATATTGCCTGTAACCCGTTCATGTAAAGCTCAAGCTCCTAACACAACGGCTCACAACTTAATAATAACCACAAATCGCAATATCGTAAGAATACTTAAAAAATAACTTAACAAAACTTCAATAAGACTTGATCACCAAAATACACAAATTACGGTATCAACAGATCCTTTGCATTGTACCAAAGCACTTTAGCTACAGTGTTATTTTTTTACACAAATAACAGGGGGTCAGGTAGGGGGTACCCAGCATTCCACTCCTTTATCCACTAGACATTTACGGATGCCCAGGAGTTCCTTGCGTACAATACGCACACGAAGCGTAACGTCATCACCAATAAAAACATTATTATAAGTGCTGAACTTTTCCCCTTTTAGGTTTCTTCGTATTTTTCAGAAGAGAAAATCGAACTTGCGTATTGTCCACTTTAATTTTAACAAACTTAGTAGAGCGCTGGATAACACTAAACGACGGCAAATTTTCGCTATTTAATGATAATCCATGTACCATCACTTCTTTAATCAGAGACTCAGCATCCTCGAATGGTACTTCATTCAATCCCCTAAATAATACATTGCACATTTTACTGCGATTTTCCTCCACAAAAGATTGGCTGACTACTGAATTTATTTCCTCTTTACTTTTATCAATATTGCATACAAGTAATATTACAAGTTCCAATTTTCATGTTCTTTAAATCATTGAAATTATTTTGGTCTCAGGAAAGGCAATGGTCCCAAATACCAGCGTAGGACGGGAACAAAAACATCTTCCCAAGTCTACACCAAAGCGCTTAAGCCGGCTTAGAACCGGACAGCAAGAAATCCCTGGGACCTCCAGTATGAATGGAGGTTACTACGGGGAAGTGACCCATAGTAGCTAAATTGTCTAGGAAGAGTATTTTCAGCCCGAAAACGCCCACCAAAATAGACCAAGCCCACATTAATTATCTGTTAATCGGAACCCTGTGTGCATTCTGTGTCGTTTATTTCAATACAGTAACCTCCTATGAAATTAAATAGAGAAAAAGTTTTTTAACTCTAAGTAAGGACCTACATTAAAAACATAAAAAAAAAATTCCATATATGAGGCGGCATCCCCTCTCGAGCCCCTCTCTTTTTACGCTAAAGTTTGAGACTTTTCCCCTAATTCTTTAAGAAAGACTCCACAAACATTAGGGTCATTTAATTAGAATAAAAAGCTTTGTCAAAGCAGTAAAAACGTTATGTAAATGAGCAAGGGACTTAAGAGGGTGCAGCCCTACTCATATATGGACTAATTTTTGTCTTTTCAATGTTTTTCTGTACTGTAAGTTGAAAAAACTTATTCTTTTATATTTTAATTTCTGATTGCTAATTAGATCATGATGGGAAATCCGGTACCCTCGAGATGGTATCAGGCTGCTCCCCTTCTCTCCATTCTGCACCCACCGACACTCTTTCATAACTGGTGATTGGAAACTAAAAAGCTTACTATTCTTATTGAACGTCCATTGTGTTTCAGGAGTCGTTCTTAAAGAATTGGGACAAAAAGTCAAAAATTTACATTTGCCCTTGTTTTGCAATAGCCCTCCTGTGGGGGGGGGGCTATTTTATGGGGGTCGTTTATCGCGGAGAGGTGTAATTTTTGTGGGTCATTTTCCGAAGGGGTGGGTATTTTCTAGGGGGTTAACGCTGGCCACCAAAAGGGATAGGCAAAGATAAAAAAAAAACAACGCTAATACATCTTCAGACAAGTCAAACAAGGCATGTTCAATGCCGATAGAAACCATAAAAGAAGAGATCGTCGAACAATAAGATTTAAGGGATTGCAACTAATCAAATGAAGAAGAGAAGGTGAAAATCAGAATTGTTCGTCATTGAAGCTAAAAGTAATTAAAATCTAACCTGTATTAGGCTAGACTCTTATTATCTGGATAGGGATGGAGTAGCTTAAATACATTTGGTTTGCTTTTTTGGGCGGGAGAAGGAGGTCAGTTGTTTTGGTTTTCCTTAAAAATATTGTTTCTAGCTTTCTTATTTCTTCTTGCACTGTTCTTGTTATTCTATTCTTCTGGTTTTTGCATATTGCTTCTGAGGGTATATTTCTTTTTTATTCTTTTGTACTAATATAAATGAATAAATAAATCTTAAGACGAGTACAGCTTAAATTGAATGTGCAAAGCAAGCTTAAAACTAACAAAAATATTCTACTATTGAAGCAGCAATGAAACCCAAAACGAACAGATATTAAATAAACCATCATTGCAACCAAACATACAACAGGTACTAATGTAAATGAATTAATAAATCTTGAAACGAATATAACTTCAGTTAAGTATGCAAATTAAGACTGAAACAAACAAAAATCACTTCAAAGAAGAATATGGGTACTGCTTACTTCACTAACTGTAAAAGTCTTGAATACCTACTGAAAATGTATTGTAATACAAATATTTTCTTTTGTACTTTACAAAATTGAAAATAAAATGAAAATTACGGTAAAATTAAATTTTGTATAGATGGGCTTTTCAGCAGCTGATTTTTTCCCAAAACCGTTCACAACAAATTTAGTTTCCCCACAAATTTAGTTTAGTTACTGCATCCTTCCCTAACTGTAAAAGTCTAAAGCCTATTGTGTCATTGCCGAGTCACTGAAAGCGAATTATATTACAAATATTTTCTTTTTCCAGTTATTACAGCATTAAAAGTAAAAATTACACTATTCAAATTTTACTTATTCAATTTTATTTTGTTATGGAAAGGATTTTACTTTCTTAATTTCATTTATTTAATTAGAATTAAACCATCACTCTGCCTATAGTATATTAAAACGCTAAATGCATATTAAATGCGTTCAAGACCTTGTGGCAATTAAATGTTTCTCCTTGCACCATAAAATATTACATTCAGATGCCTACTGGTACAGAAATTTTAACCCAGTACGCCACTGCTGATGTGGGTGGTTCTAGCGGGCACCTAGCTGAATATGATGGTTGAGGATCAGGTTCCATCCCAGTTTTTAGCCTGTTGGTAAAATGGGCTCTGACTATAAGTGATAATCGGTTGGGTAGACTGATAGGTCCTGTGTCTTAGTGTTGATTTAAATCTCTACTTGTTTGTCTATCTTCGTTAGACATGTTGGTCACTTGACTGTATAATCTTTAATTATTTGTGCTTTTTCCTTGTTTGTTTTCCTCTAGTGCATTTTTGTAATGTATTGTAAGAGGGCAAAAATAAATTATTATTATTATTGTTACTATCATCAAACTTGTTTCCGAAATATCATGAGTGTAGTAAAAATTTTTGACGGCTGCAACTATAGAACCTTTTATTCAACTCTTGCTCTTATTGTTTGTATTATATAGGTTTACAACTCCTACGTTTTTTAACAGGTCAGAGGTTAAAAGTCTTTTAGCTGAAGTTCCGAATAACACACTCCCTTTGTTCCGATTTCGAGAAGTTTTTGAAAGGCGATTCAATGCATCCATTAGTGTTTCAGATCTATACAGAATGAAGGACATTGTTACTATAACTGACGAAAATGGAAACGGTCGAATGATCTCTTTGGCGAGAGATTCAAGAGTTCTAACTGATGACTGTGGTGGTGTTTCTGAGGTAAAAAGATAAGGTTTCCTTGCCATGCCACCGCTGCCACGCTGAAAGGTCGTATCTGAAATTTTCATATATCTGAGGCTATTGCTGAAAATCGTTTGCTATACTATTTTCAAAAGAATAATCAGTTGGACAATGTAGGTCAAGAGGGTTTACGTCTGATTGAAAACATGTTACCCTGCTGATTCTCCCTTTGAGAACAGCTTAGTAAATGGTTTTGGGCAATTACCTAGGACGTCTGGAAATGTCAGATACGACTTTTAGGCGTGACAGTGAGGATATTTTAGAAATGGGAACTGATGCACCTGAATAATGTTTGGGTAATACCTTTGATACGCTTTCAAATTACTCTTTGGTCGACAATTTTCTTGACAAGCCCCCAAAGTTAGCCTTTAGATAACCACCAAGACGTGGTTATAAGGCTGTCTTTTTGGCTACCATCAACTTAAGTCTTTGCCTATTTTGTTTACTTCCTTTAAATTTTGTAAAAATGACTTCGAAACTGTCAGGAAGGAGACGTTTTTTTAAGTTTAAATGATTTTCTTTTTCTAATTTTTTGGAAACGCATGACAATACATAACCCTAGTGCCGGAGAACTGGTCAAAGGAATATATAAGTACGAATAAACAGAAAAGCACAAAAAAAAGAACTAGCAAAGACCAACTTTCAATGTAAATTTAACTTAAGAGTTTCTGATGTATCGAAGATTCAGAAACCTCATTTAGGGCTCATGGTTTTTATTGCTTCTCTGCTGCTTTTTGTTTTTTGCTTATCGCCTGGGATTGATCTTGAGGGGTGCATATGCAATAACGGAGCGCTTATACTGTTACGAGCAAAGCAAGGGTCCATCTTTTTCTGAGGGAGATGAGGGGGGGGGGCTAGTGCCCTAGAAAAGTGAGAGCGTGTTTGGGTGAATTGGGACAAAGGTACTGTTTGGTCAAAATAAGAGCAATTTGGGGAAATCACAGGGTTCGAGCTGCAAATTGAAGCGAAGCATGAGTTTTATCTTTCCCTTGTCCTTCCAACCAGAACCACGACTGTAAATGAGGGTCTGGGTGGCCTTGAGGGGCATGTCCCTAGAGGAAGCTATAACCTATTCTACTGAAAAGTATTGTTCTCGATTGTAAGCAATGGGTGCTTTTGATTATGGGTTTTGCAGGTTTCTGAATTTTACTTGAGGAGGGGGAGGAGCGGGACTGCTTAACTTAACCCTGCTATATTATTTTATTAAGGGCTGCCTCTCCATTATAGTCTAATATTTATGGGCATGAATACCTATTGAAATATGGCGTTAGCAACAGCAATATGATTCATTAAGGCGTCGTTGGCAATTATTTGCCTTATTTTCGGATCTGTGTCCCTGCACGAGCTTTCTAATGATTTGGGTGGTGGTCTGACCAGACAGACCAATTCTCGCATTGGAGTCCCCAGCAGCAATTAGGTAGTCTAGTGCAGCAACTGAAAAGGGCACTTGCGGCATCGGCAGCGTCATGAGTAGCGGTATATGCGGAGAGAATAGATATATTTACCAGGTTTCCTTTAAGACTAATCCTGGCCAATCTGGGAGAAACTGGTTTCCACTTAAAAATTGTGTTTCTGGTTTTTTGGTTCATAAGGAAACCAACGCCATAAACACCCAAATTATTGTCTATCCCAGAATAGAAATAGTGGAACTGCTGCAGTGTTTTGGGTGCTGTAATTACTGTAGAGACTGAACAGGAGATTCTGGTCTCGGAAACGAATATTATATCAATGCTGTCTTATGGACAAGGAACACCCTGCGTAGTTTCTTGTTTGACAGATCACACGTTCCAACAACCAATAGCTAGTCTTGATTTTGCTTCCTTTATGACAAGAACGCAGTACTTGCTTACCTCTAGATACTTGCACCAATACAGGTGTTGCGTCATTTGCCGGGAACGCCGTAGCCGTATTCATAACTCATCTTTTCGGTCTGAGGTCCTCTCTTCGTCTGGAATTATGTTATTCCTAGGCATCTGCTGCTCTTTGCAGTTAAGCATCTATGAGTTACAGACATCTACATGGCTTTTCGTTTTCCCATTTTGTATCTGCTGTCTTTTCTTCCATTAACTGCTAGTCTGCAGTCTGACCACTTTTTACTGGTTTTTCCTCTAGAAAAAATTGTATGGCCTTTTTATATAGGTGAAGACGTAATCCTTCAACTGAATTATGTAATTCAACGAGGATTCCAACGTCCATCTGAAAAGAACCGGCCCATGGTCCCATTATCGTCAACATTGGTAATATTTTTCGGGATATTTGTGACAGAAGGATCATTTAACCATTTAAGTTCCCCGCACAGAAGGACAAAGTTTGACATTGCTGATGGATGCAGGGAAATCATGTCAGGGGAAATTGTATCTGATTGTTCGTTGTCGGTTGTGGCTCATTGTGTAATGGGATTGCTAGCGAGGATTTAGTCTCCATGAAACACATATCATCTCGCATGAGCGCTCAACGAACAAGTGCTGGTCAATGTCCTTGCTCAGCTTTATCCCTTTCTTGACCTATTTTCAATGTTAGGGCCATCAGTAAATGGGGAGAAAAGAGCTAATAACCAAATCTAATTTAAATTCAGAAACAGGCCGTTGACATCATCCTCCTTCTGTACCCGAATAAAGTCAACCAAAAACTTTGCAAAGCTATAGATAGATAGATAGATTTATTTACACGAAATCCCAATTGGGAATGGTGACATACACAAAACAAGTGAAAAAAATATAGCAACAAAACATAGACTGAAAAGATAGTAAAACTAATTATTTAAGAAAATCATCACGATCTCTCATACCTATCCGGACGAACTTTCCAATATTATTTATATTTAAGTAACACATACTTCTTCAATTCTCCAAAATCCAAACTCGCCCTCCGACCTCCCTACCAAATATCTCCAAGTGCAACTCCCTCAACTCCCTACAGTCCCCTAAAAGATGCAGTCCCCTTAGGATGAGTCCTAAAAGGACTCATCCATCTCTCCACACATAGGGCAACTGTAAGGACCATCCCTCAGTGTATTTGTCCCTAAATATTTCTTACGTTCTTCAAGAGGCATAAAATTCCCCCCTACAAACATTACCCATTTCGAATCTTCCAGAGCCAATCCCATTTTTAGGTAAATTTCTTCGCCCCAGTTCTCCTTGACCTCCGCATATATCCCAAGGGACGGCGAGGTGGCCTTCTCAGCTTGCCAACCCTGAACTTCCTGAGATTCTAGCCTAGTAGCAACTAACCTAAATACGGTCCCTACCATCTCTTCTATCCTCTTTCCCTCATTCCGGCAAAACCTCTCAACTGCATTATTTCTAAATTTAACCCTTTATATGAGTATAGTGTAAAGGCGTGTGCAATATCTCAGGCGTAGTTAAGGGCACTGCGTTGGAAATCCCAGGGAATGTTGAGGAGGATGTTGAGGAGGACTCAATCAATGCACTATGAGCATCCCGGTTGTTAGAAGGACGAATCTGCAATATCTCAGGAATGGATGATGCATTTAATTGAAAATTTCTAAGAATATTAAGGGTAATATCAAAATAAACTAAAATACACTAATCATAACTAGTAAATTAGATTCGTATATTTTAATTCTTAGCCTGAAGATCTGAAAACCAAAGAAATGTGCTTTATTTTAATTAGTAAAAGTAGTTTGGCAATAAAAAACGAACAGAAATTAATTTAAAAAGAAAACTTTCTGAATGGAAGTTTTTCAAAGAAAAGTAAAGGGCTCTACAATAATTCAATTTCAAAACTATCAGAAATTACTATTACAGAACAACTGAACCCAAAAACAAACAGACATTAAAATAATTGCCCACATCAGGCATAAAGATAACAAATAGTGATATACTACTGCTAATACTACTTATGATTAACTGTAGCACCAAGGCCTACACCTGAGACCTACACAGCTACACACACTCCTCCTCCATCCCAATCTATTCAAAGCTTCCCTCTTTACACCCTCGCAAGAAGTTCTCATTTCCCTTAAATCTTCCCTCGCGACATACTCCCAGGATCTTTGACAATCTGTCATTCTTCATCTGCAGACTATATCGTAGCTACCTCAATGTTTTTCTCATTATAGCCCTAGAGAGCGGGATGGAACATCATTTTTCGTACACCTCACTATTTGAGATACGGCCAGTCAGTCAGGTACCCAAAACGATTTATAGGTAATTTGTCTGGGAAGCCTCTAGCAAATTTTCCTTTGTTTTCCGGAGTAGCATCTGTGTAACTTCCATCATTCTAAATCTTAGCTCGCAGACTTATTTTCTCATTCTTCCAAACTTTTGAAACTGTGAAAGAAGCACTCTGGGCCTACTTAGAACTTCTTCATTGGATCCGCTGTCTTTACTAATAATACTACCTGATTAACTGAAGTTTTCCATTTGATCAATCTTCTCGTTACTCAAAATCACCATTCCATCTTCACTTATTGCTTAATCAATGTGCCTAGTCTTGGCAACTTAGTCTTCTTAACAATCTTCTTCAAACCTATAAAAAAAGTCTGACCTAAAGTCTTCTTTAAACCTATTATTGCACCCTGAACTCGAACCTCTAAAAATTTATTGACATTGCTAACATTTTTGTCATTTAGAATACTTAAATCATCAGCCTGATCTAATTCTAGGAGAGTTTTACTTCTCCATTTGATTCCGTGTTCTCCCATTGCCTTTTCTGTGTTCCTTAGGACAGAGTACATCAAAATGATAGCGGGGATAAAACGCAGCTCTGGTTAATTATTAATCTAATACGAGACCAGCTACTAACCTCATTTCCCACCTTAACCGCAGCAGTTTTATTCTCATACATAGCACTAATGGCTTTAACTTATTTGTCTGATATACAATACAATGAAGCTCATTTCGCTGAAGCTCTATTATCAGGTGAATGAAACCCTTGCACATAATTTATAAAACTGAGGACTAAAGGAGATTCTGGCACTTCTGAGTTTATTGATCTAATAGTGAAAATTGGTCTACGCATCCTCTCCCCTTCCTAAAACCACACTGTTCTTTTATTACAACTTTATCTACAGCATCTCCAAGTCAAAAAAGTATCATGATACTAAGTAATTTGCTTCCTATAGAAACTAAGCTAATACCTCTATAATTACCACGCTCACTCTCATCACTTATCTTATAGAAGGGTTTAATTAGAGTTTACCTAAAATTTCTAGGTATTTCCCCCTTTAAAAAAATAATATTCAGAATCGTTGATATTTTATCTTTAACTTCTTAACCTCCATATTTAAAAACCCATTTACCACACTATCTGCACCTGGGACCTTATTATCTTTTAGTCCTTTTAGTACTGTAACTAATTCTTCCTCACAAAATAAATCTTCCTTCACCCCTTCATTTCCTTCCTTCAAAAAGTCACGAACTTTTTTATTCTTTACTATATCTTTTCCTGTTACTCTATCATGGTTGTTTATTCATCTATAGTTTATTTTGTCTATGTTTATTCATCTAAGGTTTATTTATTCATCTATATCAGTGCCAGTTATCTTTATGCTTGATGTGATCATTTATTTAGATTTCGGTTCGTTTTGGATTTCACATTTTATTTAATAGTGAATTCTGGTTGTATAAAGTTTGAATCAGGCTAGAACTTTATTTTTGCTGGTCCTAAGTTCATTTAAGTTTCTCTTTAATTTTCTTTGAAAAACTTTCTTTTCGTCTGTTGATTTCTGTTCGTTTTGTGTTTCATATTTTATTGAATAGTAATTTCTGGTCCTTTAAGTTTGAATAATGATAAAACTTTATTTCTGCTGGTCGGAAGTTCATCTAAGTTTCTTTTTTCTTTTCTTCGAAAAAAAAATTTCTCTTTTTTTTTTATTAATCTGTCAAAATTCACGCTTTCATTCTATCTGAAACCTGTACAGTATTGGAAAATATCCAGAAATTTGAAGAGGAAAGAAATTAAAACAGTATTTTTTTTTTTACCAAACAATCAAAATTCCACGATCCCTGTGCTCGAGTTTGATACTTCTGGTATATTTTCTAATTTATCTGTTTTGATTCCATTTGGGGACACTTTCGGTCAAAAATAGTGATACTTACGTGTTGCATAAACAAGATTTATGGACCCTGTAAACTCGTTATATTACATACATTTTCAGGAGGGTAAAAACACAAGATCTGACGCTCAGTTTTTTAATCATAAAGTGTTACCTGTTTTTTTCCCCCCTGAAACAGACTGGACTAACTAATTTTTCCATACTCAATGGGAGTAGAATCAGCTTTAAAGCTAGATGCCACTGATCTCCATATTTTAAAATGGCTTCCTTGAGTTTCCTCCTATCAGCTTCTCTTCCCTTTTTAATGTAGTTTATTCACACATTCCAATTTTCTGGGGTTTTCAGAGTCACTTTACAGCGGACTCATTTTCATATTGTCCAAGTTTAAATTATTGTTTTTTCTTGGTTTCCATTCTTCAGGACATTGGGCTCAGGGATAATATGTATATCAACCCTTCAAAGATACCCCGTAGAAAGAAAATGCTAGGGACGGTGGCACTCTTGAACTCTATTTGGAATGGGAAACAGGAAGGAATACAAGAGAATGGTTGTAACACGAATAAGGAGAAAAAAGGATAAACTAGCTAAAGATAAACTAGCAAGACAAACTAGCAAAAGAGCTTTTTGATCGGATTAAAAAAAAAGACAACCGTAGCGTATTCTCTTTTATGACAGGAAAAAAAAATTCTGAATATTTTTATTTCAACTAAATTTCATAGTTCCCTGACTCTCCTCCCGCCCCCCTAAGAATACAAATTTTTCCTGAAAGCATCAACTGAACTCCCCTGGCGTGGAACATAACGGATTAAACTTTTCTTCATACATAAGATGCTTCTTCTCCTATCTCTTAAATCTATTATTGCTTTTTCATCCTTTTTTGTTTTCTTTTTAGTTTTTACGTTCGTCTGTCTGCCAGACCCACTATCAACTTCCAAGAGAGGGCACTGGAGGCTGGGCAGAAAGAGAAGCTAAATTTGATCTCCCCAATGTTTGTATCAGCTTAAAGGACTTTGAACCCAAGTTGAAATATTTGATTGAAACTCACGATGGCATACTGTACCTAAATAGGTAAGGTTATATTTTCTTTAATGATAAATCGAAAAAGTAAATCAAAAACAGGCTTTTTAAAAAAAAACTTGTTAGTTGTAAACAGCTAAAATTCGAGGATGAATTGTCATTTGATGATCTCTTCAAATAGCTTTAGGTCTATGTAAAAAAAAAGTTTTGCTTTTTCCCCTTCCAGCCAAATACAGAATGACATGTGTGTTTCCAAGAATGGTTTACTGCATAACCCTTAATCATCGGTAAATAAAATTCCGCTTATTAATATCTTTTATTTTTTGCATTTATAATTACTGCCTATTTACAGCATGTGCACTGAAAGAAAAGTAACTCGTCCCTCATTATTAGGTGTGCTCATGGTTTCCATTACTATCAAGTACTGTGAAATGTTGGTAGATCAGAAGGAGAGGATTATGCTATCTTGAGCCCCAAATTTTGCTTTTTTGGACAGAATAATGCCACACCGAGGTTTCACGAACAAGTTTATCAGTTGATATATTGGTATTTATTCCGACAAAAGAAAAGTCGAATTCTGTCATATCTCACTAAAGGCTCTGACTGTATGGGAAATTCTATCAGCAAGTTCAGAAAACTTTATAGTTGTATATGGGAGCCAGAATCCGCAAATTTCAAGCATCATCACTTGAGTTATGTCCCCATTGCGCGGTCAGGACTGCAGCACTGCAGCCCAAGAAGAAAAAGCAGTTGCATACGGTAATGACAATTTGCTCTGATGGAAAACCAGGAAAAAGTAATAAGCAAAACCAGGTCAAAGCAAAAGAAAAAATAGAAAATAAAATAAATTAAAATGTTTTTTTTTGTGTCCAGGGGCAGGATCTTGGTTCACCATTCGGGTTATGTATCTAAATTGAGTTTTGCCACAAATTGTCTTTCTTTTTGAATCGGTTGGCAGGTTCTGAAAACATAGTGTTTTACTTAATCATCAAAATTTCACTTCACATACATAGAAAAAGGGAAAAAATGTAGTTCGTGTTCACCGATCCTTTTTATCTTCGATTCTGGATTCATCTTCTTGATCAGGGGGTGGAAGGGCTACATAGGGGTTTTCAGAATTATGAAGTCTTATCTGATTGTTTGTAAGGACATATTTGCAGGAAACTGAGTCTTTTGCTCTTAATCACGATTTTATGACCAGGACTGCTTCAATACTCTCTTTCTTGAATCTATTCCGCTTTTTTTTTCTTGACACTAGGCATCCAAGAAAAAATTCTTTGTGAGTCTATGTTCGACTCCGGTAGGGAAAGCATACTCTCGGCAAGTTCAGCTACGTCTGGAAAAAAAAACCTTTCGTTGGCGAAGTTTCTCGTTTCGCATACTTTTTTCTACATAAAGCCTGTAGTCATTATGCTCAAATCTTCTGTTTTGAAGACACTAAAAGCAAATGGTAGCTTGCGTCACTGGGAGTCAAAATGTGTGAGTTCAGAAATAAAAATTTGAAATTTGTTCCCTTCGACACCAAGTGACAGAACACTTGTTCTTTAAGTTTCTGGAGCCATCTTGGTATTTACAAACCGAAGGAACTTCAAAAAAGGACCACCGTGCGAGAATCGCTTCAGCTTGCGTCTTGCTGTGGTAATATAGAAACTTAAAGGCCCTTCTCGGCAAGTGTTCACATACTCAGAAGCTATTCTACCATTTGGGACTGATGTTACAAGATATTGCGAGCATTCAGCTCCTAGAACCATGTCTTCTAATGATCAGAAATGTCACAGGTTTGACGCATTGATCTTTATACAGTCTTTAAGAAAAATTTTTTGAATACAGTTGTTCCATAGAGTCTTGAGCAACATTTTATATTCAAACTGCAAATGTCTGATGAGAATCTTCGCTGATTAGTTAAAGAAGTTTATGTCGTTGAGAACATGTTTATGGAAGGGCAAACATGCTTTTATGAACCGATATCTTCGTTTATAGCAAGATTTTGTTTGCAGAAACTTACAGGTCTTCTGCTAGCACAAAAAAACTGTTCAGGAGCACTTCACTGATCAAGGAGTCTCATAATACACTGGTGAACACCAAGCCATCTTGCATCTGCAAGTTTAAGCAGTCCATTCAAGATTATTTTATAGTACTCGTGGAATTCCATCGGGATTATAATTAACAACTATCTGCAAAAATTCCTTGACATTCCTTGGTATCCCATCTGTAGCAGCGGCAGCACATAGACGGACCGAATGACTAATACATACAAAATAAATAAGTTTTTATAGTCCCTTGATTTCTTGAGTTTTGATAGAAGTTTGTATTTTTGTTTGTTTATTTATTTATATTTTATTTGTTTCATTGTTGGCCCCAGCCATCACAGTTGTACCATTACAGGCAAGATCCACCAATCTGGTTTAAAGACAGATTTTTGACAACGAAAACTTTTAATGGCGAAAAAATACTGTCAACCGAAATATTGGTAGGTTCAAGTGTGATCATCCCAATCAACTCTGAGCACGTCATATTCCTAGTTTATTGCACTAGAACACATAAATATTTATCCAATGTATTGTCAGTAGGTTCGTCTGATGGTAACTAAAGAAATAGTTGATAGCCGATTAGCTGTATTGGAGAATTCTCCGTGATACCCTAAGACAATATTTTTTGGGGAGAGACATGAAATCCTTGGAAATTCAGATATTTGTTCTACAGAAATACTTTAATGGAATTCAAACCCTCTGAATATATTTTGATCCCCTTCTTCCCTAAAGGATTGAAAACATGGGTTTGGATAATTTCTGATCAAAGGACTTTGGAAGTGTAAATTCGACTGTTGTTGAATTAGCTGAATTAGCCGATAATTTTCATTCTTTGTAGAATATTCTTTGTGACAGAATTATTTTTGGTTCTAAATCTTGGGCCACTTTCGGATCTTTTGCTATTACTTTTAATGTCTTGACTAGATGATCACTAGTGAAAAAAGAAATGTTTAGCTCCACCATAAAAGCAGCAAGCTGTATCTCTGCACCTTGAAGATATTCTTGTGAACTCTTTCCTTATCATTATTATCTATAGACTAGAATAGAATATGATTTATTGGCTAAAATAGCACACAAGCTAACATAAGCACGTCAGAACAATTATAATTACAATGATAAAATAAATGTTAAGGGATAAACATAGTTACAAAGTTAAATCAATTATTAAAATGCGAAACAAAATAGGGAACGAAAGAGTTTTTGTACCTCATTGTCAACATTTGGGGACACAAGTCAAGTTGAGTATTTGGAGCTCTACGAGCATTAAGTCTTGTATTGGGAAGGATTGGGGGGTTTTCTTTGAAGGGGGGAAGAAGAAGTCGATGATAGTCAGAACTAAGGCACTTGTGCCCGAAGTTCATGGTAAGGAAGTGACGTCGTGATTCCAATGTAGTGAGTTCAAGTCTAGCCAAACCTTCATCATAAGTAGTATAGGACGTCCCCAGTATAATTTTTATAGTTCTTTTTTGAATGCTTTCAATTTTAGAACATTGGGATTTGGTCAGTCCAGGGTGCCAGACAGGGCAAGCATATTCAAGACAAGGTCTTATATAAGAACAATAAATTATTTTAAGGTTCTGGATTGATATGGAGAACCGTTTAAGAAGGGAGAAAGATCTAAGGAGAAAACCACCTGTTTTAAATAAGTGAAAAGAGTGAGATTTCCATTTAAGGTCATTGTCCAAGTGCACACCAAGTAGCTTAACCATGTTTAAGTTTGGGATGCAAAGGTAATTATTGATTGGGGGTATATTTTTTAAAAAGGAGAATAGCATTAAACTGCTTTTCGGTATGCTCAGATTGAGTTTAACATTGGCAAGATCATTCTTTAAGTTGTTAATGAGTGAGTCAAGTTTAACGCCCAAAGTGTTTGAGGTTTGACAAAGGTTAAGTAATGTCAAATCATCCGCAAATTTAAAAGTGTTGTCAAAGTTTGGTAAAACATTGTTAAAAACAATTAAGAATGCTAAAGGACCCAATTTAGTCCCTCGGGGTGCTCCACAGGAAATTGAGGTAAAACCAGATGAATCTCCGTTAGGGAGGACTACACATTGCTCACGACCAGATAAAAAACTAGCTACTATACGTAAAACAAAATCTCTGACACCTAAAGCCCTTGCATTATCAATAACTGTCTGATGATCCAAGTTGTCAAAGGCTTTACTAATATCAGCAAAAACAGCCTCAACGTAGGAACTACTTAACTCAAGATGTTTGAAAACAGTGTCAAGTATATAACATAAACAATGGGTGGTGCTATGATTCGGCCTAAAGCCAAACTGATTTGGGTTAATTTTATCTTGAATATCATCAAAGAGGAAATTGTAAATAAAACTTTCAAAAATTTTAGAGAAAATAGAGGTTTTTGCTATTGGTCTTAAGTCAGAGGGGACTTTTGGGGTATTGTTTTTTGGTATAGGTGATATAATAGCTCGTTTAAAACACACTGGAAAAATACCATCTACAAAACATTGGTTAAAAATTGCAGTTAGAGGTACACTTAAATAATGGGCACATTTCACAATCAATTTGGTAGGGGTATCACCTGGGTAAACTGACTTATTTGTATCAAAATTTTCGAGTTTAAGCTGGGTCTGATGTATTCTAATCACAGGAATGTCACTCACTGCACTGTTGGCCGGCATATTTTGGAGTGGCGGGTGAGTTTTACAAGTTGAAGTAAAATAATCGTTTATGATGTCTGCACTCACTGGGTTGCCATTACTATCCAGTAAGAGAAACTTAGAAGAGACCTTTCCCATGAGATCTTGGATACATTTGTGGAAATTCTTAGGGTTCGAATACAGTAACTTATTGAGCACGTGAGCACCATGCTCTTTTCTTGCTTTACGAATTTCACTAATAATAATGTTTCGAAGTTTTCGAGATTCCTGGAAAAATCCTTCCTTAAAGAGTCTATCACGTTCATTTATTAGGCACAAAATTTTTTTATTTATCCATGGTTTACAATTGGATTTGTAACTGACTTTTTTCACTGGAAAGGTGTCGCAGTATAACTGAAAAAGTTCAGCTGAAAACTTGAAGCCATTTCATCACCATTGGTAAGACATAGGATATTGGCCCAGGATTTGGAGCTAAGTTTTACTTTGAAATGGGCAATCTTCTCGTCAGTAATGGGTCTATATGAATAACTGATCAATGGTTTAGGGGGAAAGGATGATAAAGGGGTCCAAAAGATGAATAGATGGTCACTTGCCCCTAATGGAGGGGCTATTTTCGGGGCACAGTAGTAATCTTCAACGTTGGTAAAAATCAAGTCTAGGGTTTTATCACTGCGTGTAGGTGACTTTACTACCTGGTCAAGACTAAGAGCAGCGCTAAGCCACTTTTGGTCTAGCTAATTAAAATCACCACATAATGTAATTGCAGCATAGGGGTACTTGTGGCGAATTCTGTCAGTATAAAGTTGCAGATATGCCGTCAGCTCCTTCTTAAATCCACTACGGGGAGGGTAATAAATAATACAAAAAATCATGCAAGATACGTCTTTTGGGAAGTTTTTGGGTCTGGTCCAGAGCCATAAAACTTCAGTTTTGGAGTTGTTCTCTATTTCAGAAAATGATAGGATCCGATTTGGGAGGGTACACTTACAAAAAAAAGGCAACTCCTCCACCATGAGATAGAGGAATACCATCTTTGTCCAACCTGGGCTTAAAATGGGAGTCATAATTAGGAATCGAGCAAGAATCTTCTGTAGCAGACCATGTTTCTGTAAGGCAAGCAATATCAATCTGGTTTTTGCCAAGAATAATTTGTAGTTCCTCCATTTTATTTACTAGTGACCTTACATTCGCAAGAAGGATTCTAGGAAATGAGTAGGAGTGACGTATCGTACCAGGGTTATTGGCTCACACTTTCCTAGCCGGGTTTACTTTCCCTTTGTCAGCAATAGAGCTGCTGCTCATGGTCTTATGCTCAATTAGTTTTTTGGTCCTCTTAAGAGAGGTTCACTAATACTACCAGCTGTTCTAAACCGTTTGGGTACATCATTGCGAAAGAATGTTTGTAGGCTTTTTCTTTTCACATAAGACATTTGCACAATCTGTCTTTTCAGAGCAATTTCAGATTCTGGCAGCTGAATTAGAAGGGGCTGGTATCTTGAAACAGAATTCTGAGTGGTTGGTTTTTTCTCCCCCAGCCTGGTTGCCTTTAATATTGTTGGCACTGGAAGTTGAAGCTGGTTTTGAATTATTTGCTTCACTTGAGTTACATCATCAACTCCTTCTAGTTCCGGTATATTTTTTACAATCATATTCATTTTTCTCCGTTGTGCTTCATGATGGCAGAAGGTTTCTTCCCTTACAATTTCTCGTATCTCATCAGTCTGCTGGGAAGTCTGGGTGTATTTTTCTTCAATTTTCTGCAACCGAGAGTTAAGGTCAAGAAATGCACCATCTACATATTTATGCATTTCTTCATAGCTAGGCTTCTGGGCAAGCTCAGTTCGTAGCAGAGCTATTTCAGATGAAATCTGTCGGACTGAAATATCAATTCTTGTAATCAAATCATACAGCACCTGGGACTCAGCAGAGAGTTTAGGTATCGGTCTACCAGGTGAAGTAGATGGGGGGTTTGGGTCCTTTCTCGAATCAACTGGGTTCCCATCCACTGTCTGATGTGATGTGGTGCTATTTGAGGGATTTTTGCCCCTGTTTGTAGCACTGAAGGCTGGACTGTAAGAATATGTTGCTTGCCTGATTCTGGTTGTTCGGGTCATTTTTATAATTTACTTCGTGAGAGTTCAACAAGAAAAAGGACAATATAATGAGTACAGTAAACTAGCCTTTGTTTCTTGGTTTTATAAAATAGACAAGACAAGACTTTCCTCTATCAGAGTAAAAACAATGCTGGTTGTAGATATGGATCTGATCAAGATAATCTTGACTTCTTCTTTACTTCTTAACACCTTTCTATTCACTTCTCACCTTTATCGTAATATAATTGACTATAATATCAGAAATTATAATTATTTTCGCAACTGATAAATCTTGACCTATATGATATATAAGCCATGAAAATATCAATAAGAGAATTCACAGTTCCCAAGGGAATTTTTACTCAAGTTTCAAAATAATCCGCTTATTTATAATTCTTCTTATGACCAATTCCTTGTCCATGTTTTCTCGTTACACTTTTCCTTGCCACAATTGGTACACTGTGTGCACGGCTAAAAAAAACCTCATTGATCCCCCAGTGACTTCTTTCAACATTGAAACTGGTGTTATTGTATACTGCCTCCTAAAAAGAAGACAAAAAATCGAAACTACAAGCAACTTTAACACTCTGTTTAAAGTGCTATTCAAATATATTTATTAATAATTAGTACGAGACTGAAAATTAATACATCAATATGTATTAGTTTCTGGTTGTGTTAACATGTCAGTTCAAACCTACAATCAGTTTTTGGCACAAAATGGAATTACATATTTTCGCGTCCTTTTGACATGCATTCCTTGAAATGCAATGTTAGTGTGACCCTGGTTTGAAAGATGTAGCATGGAAAAGTCTTACTCGAGATGAAAGAAAAATATTTTTTTGTGGTAAATTACTTCGGAAATGCTATAATAATTAATAATAATAATTTATTTATTACATGCTTGTTTTAACAATTTAAGCGGACGAAAAACACTAAAGGAAAGAAAAACAAAACAATTTAGACAATACAATCAATACAATCTAATCAAAGGGTGGTAAGGACCCAAGCGTTGACAGGCATCAGCACCTATACATTGCTTAATTAGTTTTTTCATTGAAAATGAAGTTTAGCTTAATCTATCAGGGTAAGCCAGAAGTCACCATACAGAGGCAAACTAATTGTAATTCTTTCAGAAATGATCTATTCACATAACATGCCATTTACGGTAACTACTATTTTGGAATTACATTGCAATATTTTTTATGCTACTCTTGGTGATAATAAAGTAGCAAACCATAATCCGACGCAACAACATAAGTATTTGGTCTTTCTGGGATGACTTGTCTATTGGTAATAACTTTCATATTTCAACTTGGGTTGGAATATGACATCCACTTAACATGAATAGACAAGCTTGCAGGTAAAATATTTATTGAAAAAACTTGATATATGTCATTTTCAGCTAATAAAATTTTTAATAAAGATGCAGAGAACGAATTCCTGAAAAAAAAAGTGATTTTTCATTGTATATTAAATTGAGAAAAAAAAACAAGTTTTTTTCAATTGAAATTAAGGAGGAACATTACAATTTTAAAACGAGCAGAAATAATTCCGTATATGTGATGCAATTACATATTCTGCATGACATATTTATATACGTCATTCTCAGCTAATAATAATATTTTTGATAAAGATGCTTAGAATGAATTACTGAAAAAAAAACGTTTCATACAATATATTAAATAAAAGTTTATTTTCAAATGAAGGTAAGGAGCAACCTTAAAATTTTTAAACGAATAGAAATTATTCTGTATATATGGGGGGGGGGGGTAGCCCCCTCCTGAATAACCCGCGTTTCACGCTAAAGTTTTTAAACCTTTAAAAGAAGCTTCTTATTCTAATTAAACGGCCTTTGTGTTTCAGGAGTCAGTCGTTAGAATTGGGACAAAAAGTCAAACTTTAGTTTAAAGAACAAAGTATTCCTTGAAATTCATTCTTGACAAGAATCCTTCTTTTATGAAATCCTCCGAGTCTTCTGAGGCTATGAAACTTTCGAATTTAGAGAAAATTAAGACAGAGGGCTTTTGGAGAGGGATGAAAGGCGAGTGTATATTTCTCTACTATAATGAAGGCGCAACCGAAGATTATTTCAAGCAGTTCTATAATCTTTTCTGGTTTGACTGTGACCTTTCAACGTCATGAGCTTCTTATCCACTTGCTTTATGATGCGTTTAACTCAGTTGCGGCGATCCCTGCTGGGAATTTCTTAATAAAGGAGGTCTCTCTACCTTCTCAGAGCACTTTACTTTTTTAAATATTGGACAACAGAAATATCTATACCAACTTTTAGAAGATACTGTGAAGCGACGGGAAAGCATATCAGAGGTGTAGGTAAAACTCTGAAGGAAAATTTTTTGCTAATAGTAAGGATAATTACAAGTGACCAAAAGGCTATGAACTTGTCATTACCTGGCTTTCTGGAGCCAGGAAAAGGGTCCAGCTACCATAACGATATATAAGGTTTTGTGAAAGTGCTACCCTTGAACGGACTGAAGACATACGCTTTACGCGATGAATACAAACTGCCAAACTTAGAGAAATTAGGTTTCTCCTCTTTATACATCATTATGAATGCGTGTGGTAATTTAAAATGTTCAAGCTAGGCAATGGCCTAACTAGTTAAAGCTAGTCTTTGATTTTCCCAGGGGAGTGCTGCTGTCAAGTGTCGTTTTTCATTGTCAAATCAGATTCTAACTGATAAAAAAAAAAAGATAGAATGAGTGGAAAGACATTGAATGTTCAAATCGTTGTTCTTGATGGCATGAAGATCTTTCTAAGACTGGAAAATATATCCATTACAAAAGTTTATCTCATTTAACCAGAGGTGTAAGGGCAAGCCACCGGACTGTCTTCCCACAAGAAGTCAAAAAGAAAAAGCGAAAAACCAACAAGAAATGGGGGAGAAATAGTAAGTAATTCTCAGACAGAGAAGTTGAAGAAACGTAACTGGCAGTTGAGAACTTGGAAAAAAGAGATCGAAGATCATAAAGCAGTTTTTTCTGCGAAGTAGGAACTTTTCGATAAGTTTCTTGAGGTTGGATCTGAGAATTAAAAACGAGATCTTGATAGCACTCCTCCGGCTTGTAGCTGTCTAGAACAATGACGAAACCGCACATTAATATGACAGGAGAAGCAAAAAGTATCAGAAGATTGTTGACTCCTTCAGCAATCGAATTGAGAAACCAAAACATGCTTTGATTGATTGTTTGGTCAGACAACCAAAAAAGTTAATCTGATTTCCATTGTACGTGTTGTATTCAAGCTGTGATTATTGTTTGTATGCTTAATAAGCTTAGTATATTATTAAAAAAAAAGATTACACGGAGATCGTCCATGAAGGGTTATTAGAGATAATTTAGAAAAAGTAGAAAAAAGGGCTTATCGGTTTTATTACTATGTTCTTTCCCTAGGGATCTTACTGTTGGTTTAGTTTTTCTAAGTCACAAAAAAATCGAATAAAATGGTGAATGATGAAACCATGTATTTTATGACACTAAATAAACATTAAATTAACTTTTTATAGAAAGCTACCCCGCAAAATCCTGGAAATGGCGCTTCGACCTTAGAAGGTTTTGGTGGTTTTACCCAAACTCTTTTCATTTTAGTGTCCGTCTATTGACCAATGGCATGAAGTGTTATCAAACAGTTCGCGGTAACGTACTGTAGTAAGGATCCAAAAAATGGAATTTTGATACCAATAGTTACATAAAAAAAAAATTGCATTTTAATGCTGATTTTAAATATGTAAGTTTCATCAAGATTAGTCTTACCCATCAAAGTTACGATCCTGAGAAAATTTGCCTCATTTTAGTAAATAGGGGGAAACGCCCCCTAAAAGTCATACAATCTCAACGAAAATCACACCATCAGATTCAGAGTATCAGAAAACCTTATTGTAGAAGTTTCAAGCTCATATCTACAAAAATGTGGAATTTTGCATTTTTTGCCAGAAGACAAATCACGGATGCGTGTTTATTTGTTTTTTTTTGTTGTTTTTTCCCCAGGGGTGATTGTATCGACCCAGTGGTCTTAGAATGTCGCGAGAGGGCTCATTTTAACGGACATTAAAAGTTCTAGTGCCCTTTTTAAGTGATCATAAAATTGGAGGGAACCTAGGCCCCCTCCCATGCTCATTTTTCCCCAAAGTCACCGGATCAAAATTCTGAGATAACTCTTTTATTCATCATAGTCGAAAAACATAATAACTATGTCTTTGGGGACGACTTACTCCCTCGTAGTCCCCGTGGTAGGGGTTGCAAATTACAAACTTTGACCTTTGTTTACATATAGTAATGATTACTGGGAAGTGTACATACATTTTCAGGGAGTTTGTTCTTGTTCTTTTTCTTTTCTTTGTTCTTCTGTATTTACACCTATTACTCATAGTGTGATCGTCCCATTATACCATGGATGTTGTGTTGGCTTTTGGTTCATTTCTAGTGCCAAGCATTGTGGCTCATAATAGGAAATCTTGCAAACCCTCCCCCCTTCCGTTATTCAGGTATATGTTTGTTGTGGTATCAGTATAGGGAACAGTTCTCAGAGTCAAGTCACCTTAATTGTACCTTCTCTGAATAATGCTCACAGTATCCAGTGATTATGAACGATTGAGGGCCCCTAATGAGTAAAACCCCCCTTCAACTCTCAAACTTATGGTTGTTTGGAATTGCAGTCTTAACAAAAAAAAACTGTTTTCCACCAAACCTCAAGTTTCTAGTTTCATCGTTTGCGTTATAGCTAATGAAATGGAACATTTAAAATGCAAATTTTTGCATTTTTTCTGCACCCCTTGGGCGTGAGCTGTCTTGAAAAAAAAGGAATGTGGACCCAGGATTAAATTCATTCCTGACAGGTGAAGAAACAGCATTACATAAGGATAACTTGTTGCATAAAAAGTACTTTTCCAGCCAGAGTAACAGTGTTAATAGGAATGACTTGAAAACAAACTAGACATGACAATACAGGACGGTACCAATAACATCATCTAAACTGTTCTGCGTGCTCGATTGAAAACGTTGAGGGCATTCTCACTCTTTACACTATGCTCGTGTATTGTCACTTCAACGGTATAGGTATTAGAGATAACTCAATTTTAACAGTTTCTTGTAATATGTCATAACTATCGTAGGTGTTATTATTACAGCACGATGGATAAAAGTAAGAAAAAGATTTAGCCCTATTTTTCTGCTTACTAATCAAATAGTTCGTGGTAGTGAACTGTAATGTAAGTAAGGAGAGAGTAAGTAAGGAGCAACTGATACTCTAGAAAAGAGAATTTTGACAACGATAGATACATCAAAAGAATTGGCTTTTTATTTTGGCTCTAAATACCTAAAATTCATTAACTATAATTTGTCCATCAAAAGG
The DNA here is from genome assembly GCF_032884065.1 of Artemia franciscana. Lineage (NCBI taxonomy): Eukaryota > Metazoa > Arthropoda > Branchiopoda > Anostraca > Artemiidae > Artemia > Artemia franciscana. Next base: position 14,205,686 of record NC_088874.1, read on the forward strand.
TACGAGCGTAAGAAAATTTGCCTGAGATTCGGCCCAAGAGCAACCGTAACTCTAAAAAAAGGAATTTTGACAACGATAGGTACATCAAAAGAATTGGCTTTTTATGTTGGCTCTAAATATCTAAAATTCATTAACTATAATTTGTCTATCGAAAGGTACGAGCGTAAAAAAAATTTGCCTGATTTTTAAAAAGGTGGAAAACACCCCCAAAAATTTAAGAGGTTAATGAAGATATGTTCTAGTGCCCTTTTTAATTGACCAAAAATATTAGGGGGTAACAAGCCCTCCTTCCATGCCCCTTTGCCCCAAAGACATCCGATCAAAATTTTGAGATTGCCATTCAATTCAGCAGAAAAAGGTCTAATAACTGTGCTTATGGGAATGACATGACCCCCTATATTACCTGGGGATAAAGCCATAAGCTGTGCAATTTTCTCATTGTTCACATATAGTCCTTGTTATGGGAAATATACCAAAAAATTGAGGCGGAATTCTCTGTGGAGGGGGGATTTTCGATGGAGGGGAATTTTACAGATTTATTTCTTAGCATTACTTGATAAACGATCATCAATTGAATTTGATTTTTTTTCAACTGAAAGTTACGAGCAACATTAAAACTTATAATGAGCTGAAAATTTTTCGCCCCTTCCTCAACCCATGCTCTTTACGCTAAAGTTCGACTTTTTGTTAAAATTCTTTAAGAAAGGCTACTCAAACATAAGGGCCGTCGAATTTTATGACTTAAGCGTAAAGAACGGGATTTGAGGAAGGTCTTTTTTATTGTTTGCTCGATTGTCTTGCTTATCTACTGAAGCACAAGCTAGATAGGGAATATTCATATTTAGTATCTTCCCTACTAAGAGTGATGCAAAACAATGTATTTTGGAATTTTTTTAGGTAGGAAAGGGGGTGGTCGGAATTTTAAGATGTGTCTCGTGTCTCATTATAAGTTTTACGGTTTCTGGGACTAAACTTAAAATGAAGCCATAATGTGATGATCGGTGGTTATTTCTGCTCTTTATAAGTTTATCTTGAACATTCATTTTAATATCTGTTTATCATGGGTGTCAGTTATTAACCAATAATATAGTATTTTTTGTATATTTTGAGCTTGAGTTGTCTGTGGCTTTATTTTGGGTCTTTTTAGGTTTTAACAACTTTTTTACTTTTGTTTGAAAAAATATCTTTGAAAAATATTTATAAAATTAACATTTGAAATCAATTAATGAAATGTATGATGATATCCCCCCTCTATATCTCCCAGTTGAACTATAATCACATCCATCCTCTTCTCCTGTTTTCAACCGACATCTTACATCGTTTGTTGGCCACTATAATTGTTTACTAAAACTCTAAAACGATATTTGAAGAATTGTTCAGGTTTATTTTTTGTGCTTTTAAAATTCGAATATACCTAAAAATGATGAACATAATGTGTTGGTGTGATTCACCTATTTAATTAATTTCTGCCAAAAAATAACACATGATTTAATATTAGTTCCTAAAAGTACTCTCTTTTCTTCGTGATCAAACAATTCCTCATAATGAACGTAAGTTAAATGCGACCCGTGGCAGTGGTATCTGGACCTCTAGAAAAATTTATTTTATTAACAATAGGCTACGAATTCACTTTCACGAATTCAATTTTAATGTTGATTCCAAATACATAAAAATCAGATACTTTAAAGTTTATAATAATATCGGAAAAAATGAATAATCATGAAGAAAATAGCCCTATCAAATTCATTATATCTGAGAATTAGGGATTAGAGATGTCTAGTTCCTGTCTACGCAACACGAAATTCGGTATTTACCCTGAAAAGGGTAGTGCTAGATGTGTTTTTTCTCTCCTTCAAGTAGTGACCGTATCGAATCCATGATCATAGAATTTTAGAAGACTGATTATTCAAGTTCAACTTCATAGTTGTAGTATTCTTTTAAATTCAAAAAAAAAATTATCACTCCATAGTAAAGTTGTGATTTCCACCATTTGTAGCAAAAACCAACAGCTTTAGCCCGAAGGGATCTAATGTACACTCGATTGAAAATTCTGAGATGGCCAATCCATTTAGAACTATTTTAAAGAATTGCCGCACTAAGATATAATTGATTCCTCCAAAATAAACGTTAGTATACACATCGATTTTGAGCTTCAAGTGACTGAGTTTGTTCAATTGAGGCCTTATAAATTTATTTATACCGACTATAAGGGGGACGGGTCATTGGACCTTTTATGGTAGATTCCTCTTAGCATTTTTTTTTTCTTTGCAGTCTTCCTGACTGTTACAAAGCTGTATACGGTCCATTACCAGTTGCAAAGGATGAATTGCAAGGTGTTCCATTAGAGCATCTGGTTACGCGAGTTCGAGGAGTCAAATTGGTCAAAATGCCGTCAAGTGGCGTAAAACATTTGGAAATGACTGAGGTCTCCGAAAATGAAGACTCATTTGGTAGGAATTTGGTGATGGCTTTCCAGAGACGTTTGGAAATTGTGTAGCATGTGTATTTAAAAAGTGTTGTGTCTACATTGTGAACAAATTTTGACCTAAATTTTTTAAAGCTAAGTGCCCGCTAAATACGGACACCTCAATGCATTGATGATTCTGCAGCTATCCATAGAACGAAGCTGGTCTGGGGGTCATTGTTGACTGAATTTACCGTTCAGTAATGTGAAAACCGCTAGGCAAAATATTCGTTACCTGTTGGTACTTAGTTTAATTAGAAATTGGTTCTGTATTTATTTGTGGGCTCTGGTTGGAGGAGGCTGAGATGTGAATTGAAGTAGTGTAAAATAATGAAAATATTTTTTTTCTTTTCCTTTCTTTTCGCTTGGTCTATTCGATAATATAAATATATATATATATATATATATATATATATATATATATATATATATATATATATATATATATATATATATATATATATATATATATATATATATATATATATATATATATATATATATATATATATATATGTGTAATATATGCCTTTTAAAGCAAAATTTAGAGCAAACTTTAAATCTTTTACAGCAACAAAAGGATTGGATAAGTTTCATTTCCCTTCTTTTAAAAATCGTGTTTTAAAATATATTTTCATTATGCTTTTTATCGTTTCTTTGTGTTTGACGTTGTCAGATATCTTATATTTTAAGATTTGATACGTTCGGGTTCACCAGTCTTTCCCTCGTCATCATAATTAGTGTTCATGTCAGTAGATTGTGTTAGAGATGAGAAAAATATCTGTGTTGTGTATGTGGAAGTACCTAGGGTCAATATGTACATTTCCTAATTATGAAAATTGTTAATAATCAAATTTAACGATCTTATAATCTTTTTTGTGAAGAAATTCAAAATTTTGTTCCTGTTAAAAAATAGCAGATTGAAGGAAGTTTTTGCGTAAGCAATCAATTCGCTGTTAATTTTAAAATTCTGTCCTCATTATGTGTATCAATCTCACATATCTCTATCCGTATTGTCAAAATTGGCACTCAGTCCTTATTTTGTGAACTAAATATAAATAATAACCCTCTGAAATTAAGTATAAGAATTGAATGATTCGCTTTATAGTCAGGAATAAATTTTTCAATATTTTTTTTTTTTAAAGAAAGGGATCTGTTGCTATTATCAGTACTATGACAAATTATTTCGGGTAACCATATTCGCTCTAAGTTTGGATATAATGACAGAATTTGTATTTTTATTTATCATAGCTTTGACAGATGTTAATAAGAGGAGCTATGTTTCGATACAGTAATTTCTTAACAATACTGATGAAACAGTTTTTTCTTTCTTTTTTCTAAATCAGTTTTCTCCCCTTATCAAAGTCACTTCATACTCTTTTCAGGTGGATTCAGAAATTTTTCCTAACCAAGAAACCCGATTGGGTTATGTCGGCTACAGAGCAGCCTAATAGTGGAAGTCAAGAAAATAAAAATTGTTTTATTGCAAAAAAGAAACAATAACAAAAATAACAAAAAACAAAATAACAAAATATAACAAAACAAAAAACTTCAACTAACAAAACAAAAACAAAAAAACAAAACAAAATTTGTTTAATAACAAAAAACTTCAAGAATAAAGTTGTAATGACCCTTAAGAAGCACATATGTTTTTTCTCTTAACTCTTGCTACGGTTCAGCAACATTAACTTGTTTTTTTGTGTTCCTTTTTTTATCGTTTTATGTTTTTTTCTAATAAGTCACGAATGAGATATGTTATGTATTAGAAGCCTACTAACAAAGGTGTTTTCGAGAGATAAAGAAAATCGTCTTCTAATATTGTTAAGAAATTTCTCTAACAGGTTCAATTACAGTATGAGAACTTGAAGCGTAATATTCAAAAACTAATAATGCAGCCGCATAGGATGACTAGTTTCTATTCTATAAGTATATGTAAAGAATTCATGACTGCTAATATACTTTTATACTTAGTTTGAATTTTTTTGCTAATTCCTACTTAATTAATACGCATCTGAGAGTTGCTAGCGAACAAATTTGCAAGCTAACACCTATTGTTCGCAAACTAACAAAAAATTGTTAGTTAGTATTGTTATTTAAGAGTTGAGTTTCTCAGAAAAGCTTTCAGTTATAAATGAAGTTATGCCATCTGTCGTAATGTGTGATATCTAGAATCGGCTATTAGGAATGCAATGGGAATAGACCACACAGTTAATTCATTTAAAGCTAACTATCCCGAATCGCAGCTTGCTGCGCGCTTCTTTTTTCTTTGGAACAATAGAATGTCAGAAGTTAAATATTTATAAATTAGTTAGAAAAGTAAAATTCATTTCTTTATTGTAAATACCACAGCGTCATCTTTTATGCCTAATATGAGAAAGTTCTACAAAGAAAACCGCAATGTAATTCCTCCTAGACGAGTTAAACGGTGCTAGTGGATTATGTTGGATGAGTCTCCCATTGTATCGTCATTTGTAGAAGTTAGCAAACTTGTAATAAAGCTTTGTAGTACAGTTTATTTTTCCTTGAAGAAAGATCCGTCGTTTTTAAACTTATAGTTTGTCTTTGATCACATGAATTAATTATTGAAGTGGTATACCAGTGATGATGGGGAAGAAAATCCACATGGAATTGATTTTACACATATGATTTGAACTGGAATCAAAGACTTCTTAATTTATAATAGACGACCGACAACATATAATTCGTGACCGTGTTGTGCCTTTTCTTCCATCTAGCAAAAGTTTCATAAGATGTTTGAAGCAGTTGACACAGAGCCAAATCGGTTTGTTAGGTCTAACAGTCAAAACTTATATATTCCATCGATCTTGTTAAATCGATTATGGCTCTTTACTCGCTCCTATATTTCCGTGCTTCTTCTGTATAATCTGGTGCATACATATGTATGTATGCATATGCGTAATGTATGTATATACATAAATTAAACATAAACGTTTAATTAATGAATGGGGTTGTGTCAATTATTTACTTACTTACTTAAGACGAGGCACAGGCTATTCAGCCCAACTTGGTACTAGGAAGTTGTTGGGCCAGGTTCTGCCAAATTGATCTGTCCTCTATATGGGATCAAAAGAGTTGAAGCCACAACTTGTCCCACTTGTAGCCATATTTCCGTGAAACGACCAAGTGGTTGGACGTCCTTCTTCACTACGTTCTGCCCTGACTTGATCTGGTCTCTGTTTTTTTTTTCTTTTAGGAGGAGGGAGGCACTGCAGTAAGGACCTGACATGTTAGGATCTCCTCTGGGCGTCGCGTCACAGGGCCAAGTCACTTGACACGTCTTTTCTTGATTATGCTTGACATTGTAAGCTTCTTTCCGCACATCTTCACTGGCTCGTGTTTGCTGATTCATTGTGACCGTCTGATGTTGCAAATAGCTCACAGGTATTTCAGGTCTAGAACTTATACTTGTCCTTCTTCCTCTGTCTTTAGTGGCCAGGTCTTGTAGCCCTATAGGAGTATGGAGCATACACATGTCATGTATATTCTGAGTTTTGTTTTGAGCTCAATTGCTCGTTTCGACAGAAGAGTTGGCGCAGTTGCCTGAAGGCACGCAAGGCTTTGATGAACTGAACTTGGAACTCATTTGATGCTCCACCCTTACCATCCGCAAGTGCTCCCAGATGCTCGAACTCTTTGACTCTGTCAATAGGATCTCTATTAAGATTTGTAAGAGTTGGTATCATTCTAAGTTGATAGGCATTTAGTATTTGGGATGCTGATTATGAGATTTGCCATCTATACAGCAGCGCCACTCTTTTATCATTTCTCCATTTTCAGTGCTGAGTCGGATAGGAGAATACCGTCATCAGCGTATTTGAGGTCAACAGCGCTTTTTTGGCTGAAAATGGTAAGCCATCTTATACGTTCAAAACCCATTATGGCGCTGGACAGCCTTGGCGAACACCATACTATATTTCCAAGAGTTCTGTCAGTTCACCATCTTCTCAGACCTTACTCTTCCTATCTTCGTAATAAGTTTTGAGCAGGTCTACCAATTTAGTTGGAACACCATCTTCAAACATTATCTGCCAGAGAATAGGGTAGAGTATAATGTCACATGCGGCGATGAAATCCAGAAAGGTTGTGATGGTGTCTTGTCTGTGAATGAATCTATGGTGGAGGAGGAGTCGCAGAGTTAAGATATGATCAACACACCCCATGCATGGGGAGAGCACAGCATGGTTCTATCTTTTCTGGTCCTTTTGTTCTTTTCTGGAACGGTTTATGACAACTATTGCAAAAATCTCTGTTAATCTGTGAAATTCCACGGTAAACCTTGTAATCAGCTTTATCTCCTCTTTTGAAGATAGGAATTTAAGTGGCGTAGCGCCAGTCCTGGGAGCCATAATCTGTATTCCAGATTTTACAAAGTAGGTCTGTCAGGGCTTCCAAGAGCCTTGTGCTTGGTTTATAAGTCTCTGCAGGCAGGGAGTCCTCGCCTGGAAATTTGTTTCTTTTTAAGGATTTTATGCATTTCTAACTCCTTCTATTGACGGCGGTGGTATACCACGTGGGTACTGCTCATTTGGTGGCAGTGGCGGTGGATGAGGGATTTGGCTCATTGCTTGGAGTTTAGTCTGTCCTGTTCTAATTAATTGGTCTTTTAAATAGTCTTTCCACCGATCCAGTGTTTCTTGACGATTTGATATGTTGGTTCTGTCTTTTGTTTTTACGATTTCTCCTGTACTTTCCCTTTTCATTTTTCACTATGTTTCACCCTTTCATTTTCCCCTTTTTCACTATGCTCTTTGAAGATCTTGTACTGTTTGTGGGTCTCATTTTTAGCTGCGTCCTCCTCTAATCCTTTGGAAATGCTTGACCAGTAGGCATTTTCGTCCCTCCTAGTCAGTTTGGGGCTTTTTTCTTATTCTCCAAAGCATTAAGTGTTTCTGTGGTGCATTATTTCTTGGTGGCTTGTATTCTCTTAATTGATTGGATTAGTTAGATTTTAATAAGAATTTATGTGACCAAAGAGGAATTTTTGTGTTAAAGTTTAAAAATTGGTCTTACTTTTATTGCAGGAAGCTTTAATTACACTCTAAATACATTACAATTGCTGATGATGATCAAGGAGCTATGGGTTAATCTGAACTAGTCTGCAGGTGGTATCCATCTTAAAATGACACTCACCAAATATTTTCTTCTCAACTGCTTAATTTACATGGCAATGCTGCTAAACTAAAACTTTTATGATATTTTGTAAAGACGCAATTGTTTCTTGCCAACGATATCTATCGTTGGCAGCTTTAGTTTATAAACTATAGATAAACTCCGGTTTATATGTAAGTGAATTAATACAGGAGAATTAAGTTTTGTACAGTATATATATATATATATATATATATATATATATATATATATATATATATATATATATATATATATATATATATATATATATATATAGTGTGTAATAATAAGCGTAAAATATACAATAATAAGTACTAGGAGGATTTAATTTCTTTGAGTTATGTTGGCTACTCTGCTGCAATTAGTATTTCTTACAATAAGCCTAAAAAAGAAGGGAAATAGAATAAAAATAAAATAGAATAAAATAAAAAAGAAGGGAAATAAGGGAATAATAGTCACGCAAATTTAATAATAGAAAACTGAAAAGAAAATTAATTTCTACCTTTAATGATGCTACAGAAAACATATACTTGAATGAGGGTGTTCTCTGGCATTTTCGCCCGTCATCAAAAAGAAATTAGTACAACATTCCTACAAAAGCCGAGGGCAGTTCTGGTCTTGATAAGTATGTGGAAATATAGATTAAACTGAATAATATAAGACCCCATACAAAAACATATTCCATTTAATGGTAATATAAGTAAACGTATACTGATTTTTGGGTTTATGCTTTTGAGTAATAAATAGTTGCTGTTAGACCAAAAAGTCGTATCTGATATTTACATACTTCTGAGATAATTGTCGAAACTGTCTGCTGTGCTGCTCTCAAATGGAGGATCAGCGGAGAAATGTATGTTCAATCGCACTTCGTTCCTCCTGATCTGGTCAAACTAAAGTCGTTTCTTTGGTACCTTGGTCAGACCTCTATGGATATGAAGCGGGCATCAACTTGCTAATTTGGGCACCCAAGAAATTTAAAAGTATCTAAAATCGGGTATTTTGTCTGCTTATTGCGGGGCTAATGAATATCAGTAAAGTATGTAGATAACATGATAGTACATTCAATGGGCACCGACGTAATCATTACGTGCAAAAGTGTTTTATCTGGAAAACTTGAGTCAATAAGAAAATAGGGAACAAATATTCCTTTATATAATGCCACCAACCGCTCCCCGTAGAGCCAAAAATAATAAGCCGTTAAAATTGAATATTTGTGTGTGCTACAAAATATTCTTGTTTGCTGTAAAGTAGGTATAATTAGTAAAGTGCGCAGCCCCTGCTTTAGGACTCAAAGAGCATCGGTCTGGGTGCCGAAAATCCGATTTTAGTGAGATCCCTCCTAACTACATTACCCTGCTTATCCTCCTTCAAAGAACAGCTTAGTAAAAGTTTTTTACAGTTATCTGTAAGTGGCAGGTATAACCTTTCGTAGTTACAGTTACGATATGTTACGATATGTTGAATTTAAAATTATAGAGAAAAAAAGCCTTAACTGTAAACACTGTCGTTCCTAAATCGAAAGTGATTTTGGTAATTCTTTAGAAGCCTGTACCCGTTCAGCTAAGTACAGTTGGTATTATTTTCTTAATTTAGATTTTTTAATCACTTCATTCATTTAGGAAATCGTATACTTTTCTGCCATTACTTCGAGTACATGTCAACTCCACTATTTACTAACTTTAGAACAGTATCTGGAGTCTCCCTTCTGTGGCTCTCCTCTTTATTGGCTTTCCTTTTTCCTCAGCAAGTTATGTTGTGCTAAATTTCAAAAGCAGTCTGTTCATTTAAAAAAAAAAAAAAAATCAAACATTCCATTTCTCCTACGAAAATCCTCTAAGGCGCTATCAATTTCGAATTTGGTATTTGGATAGCTGGAGCTTTGGCGTAGGCGTGTTTCATGATAGTAATGACAGTTTAGTCCAAAAGCTCTATATTCACATTGGCATATGAAATTGCTGCTATATTTTTGGTGTCGGGTCGTCTTATGTGTACCCTATTTATGCGCGTCGTATTTCTATTGTGATTGTGATAAGGGTCTTTTCGATAATTTTGTAGTTATTTGATTATAGTCTGTGTTGTTTTCCTTACTATGTTCGTCTTATTTTGTAACCTTTTTTAATGATATTCTGTGTTCGAAATTTTTTAATATATATATTTAAAAAAGATATAAAAGATAACCTAGAGAAAACGTCAAGTTCTGCTTCTTTTTTTTTTATTGTCAGCGATGTTAAAAGAAGTCGTGTGGGTTTGGAAATGTTGAAGCCTTTCACCTTAAACAAAACCTTTTGGAAATATTAAGAGAAAGCTACTTTTCGACATGTTATGCTCTATTTCTCTTGTTCAATAGGATTTTTAGTGGTAGATCTATGAGCCAGTTTAGATTCAGGAAGGTAAGATAAGATTATATGTCAAAATTGATTTCAAAAAGGCCTTTGCAAACCAATATCGTCAATATTGTTCTACTCATCAAACAATCCAATGCGAAGCAAGACCGTAATGTACGTAAATTTTGAGAACCAATGAAGATCGATCAGAAAAAATTAAGTAAATACGAAAAGAGACCGTAGTTATGTAAAAGCAACGTAAATAATTACATAAAAAAAGATAGTTGGCAAATGACAAAAGCACGTAGGGAACGGATAAAGTTGGAAATAAACTCAACCCTTAAAAAAAAAAAAAACTAGAAAGAAGAAAACACATAATATTAAGTTGTGACAAGCAATTGAAAATTGAGTAAAACTAAAATAAAGATAATTGTCAGCATTGCAAACGATAGTTGCTATAAAATTCCTCATAGTTGTCCGTTCTGCAATAAATTTGAGTAAAACAAGGACATTTTTCGCGTTCTTTCCTCGGAAGACAGCTCTTTATTGGGTTGCTCAGAAGAGGTTTAGATTAGATAGTTTCTTAGTCTGGGGAACGATAAGAACTATTTGGCCAAAGCTGATGCACTGGGCGTCACGTCTGTTATTTAGGGTAAACCTTCCTTGTTGGACAGCCTAATACAGCAGTAAAAACGGTTTAAAAAATTTGAATTGAAAATTAAAGAACGATACTAAAATCTAAAGCAAAGATGGATACAACTGCTTATTCAAGTTAAACTTAATACGAACAAAAATTGCCATAAACAAATCAAGGAGACTTAAAAGAAATAGGAATTAAAATACTTAGATTCGAAATTTTCAGAACAAAATAACAGTTTCTCTTCTTTTACTATAGAATTAAACAGCTAAATAACGCTCAAGTTTTCTCAAAATTTTAGAAAGTTGCTCACAACATGATGTAAATTCTGATGGAATGTAGTTATATACAATAGCTTGAACAATCTTATTTAGGAAATCGGGGTGGTTGGAGAGGCGGAATTTCAATCAAGCGGATCAAAAATCTTCGCATGATGTTTTATCTTCTGTGGAGATACAGACATCCTCACCCCATCCAGTGGGCTTCCTTGAAGCCCACTGAATATGAAGACATATTCATTTAATCTTTCATTAACAAAACCTTTCATGTTCTGTTTTGTTATGCCTATTAATTTTTTTTTAACAATATTCACGCGTAGATATTTTTGTAAAATTATTTCCATTGTTATTTTAATGTTGAATTCCTTGTATACAAGCTCTAAGGTATCTAAGTTACGAATGTATTTTTTTCCGAAGAGATTATATATGATTATTTTATTGCAGCTATTTTCAGAGCTGCTAGTTCTTTGAAACCTGCTACCTTCTGAACTGTAAAGGTCATCAACCTAAAATTCATGGGAAAATTAGCTGTATCTACTTGCCTACCAAATTTTAAATGAATTTCAATAATTTCCCTTGTTTGGTCACTTTTTAAGCAAAATATCCTAAAAGATACAAATCTCTGGTGATCAGTCTCAGTCAACTGCATCAAGATATTTTCCAATTTCCAGCTTTTGTTAGTTTATAATATAGGCTCTGAAAACATATATACTGAAAGCCATTATACTGAATCTGAAAGCCATTATACTGAAAATATAATGGATCTTTTGTTACTGCTTTCTAATGACACCAAAATATTTTCGGATGGTTTCTCTAAATGTACTGTTTATTTTTCCCATTTCGTCGGCAATTTAATATTTTCCTTCGCTAGTGCTTTTCCTTAGGTTTCACGCTAGTCAAGTTTACCATGAATGTTTAAACGACACCTCAAACATAATTTAATATATAACCTAAGCACTATATTACTCCTTTTGTTTTTGCTGGCTTAAATATCCTGGCTAAAAATGCTGCAACCAGCTTATTTTCATTCATGGTAAATATGCAAATGTCAAGATTTGTGAAACCCCCATCCCCTATCTCTTTTTGTGACTTGGATCGTGAATGGAAATGTTTTGAACTAAATTTGGGTCCCAGCATAACAATGTATATGAAATTTTGGTCATTCAAAAATTTAATTGAAAAAAAAATAGGATTTTTACATAGACACATACTGAAATCCAGAAGAGATGCAGAATTTCTCCTATTGAGCTTTCAGTTCGAAAAAAATCATTTTATATTTTCCGTGAAATTAATTAAAAAAAAAAAATTCCGAAAGAAGAGTTCTTTAAAGAAAAGTACCTAAAACTCAAAACGATTAGATATTTCGTTCAAAGAATAAATGAAAACGCAAAATGAATAGAATAAATGATCATTTGAACCCTAAAGATAACAGATCCGGATATAGATGAATACGTAAATAGATCCCAAAACGAGTAAAATAAATTTAAACATTCCTGATAAACTTTAAAGAACAAAAATTACTACAAATAGGTGTATGGCTAATGCCCGCTTATCCTCTCCTGACCATAAAAGTTATAAAACCTATGGCGTCATTTGAGTTTTGTTAAAAACTACGTGCACTTAGAAGGTTGTGCTTTACTTTTTCAAAACATCGACGAATAATAAAAAAAAATCACTTTAATAATCAAGATGACTGGAAAGAACTGATGAAAATAGATTTAAACTTTAATTTATACTGATATTAATTCCTGAAAATGTGAGCAGTTCAAGTGCAAGCTGTTCAAAATGTAAGCATTTCATTTCACTGTAATTTTTTATTTTTCAATTTTATAAGTATAAAAACAAATGTTCATAGTATTTTCTTCTGTACAGTAAAGTGCAAACAGCGGAATAGAATTTAGAACTTTTGTGATTAGGGGTGGGGAAGGGGTTCAGTTGCCGTATTTCTGGTTATAGTTTTTTTGTTGGTTTTAAGTTTGACCTGGACATTCAGTTTATTTTTTACTCATTTTAAGATTTGTTTATCCATCTATATCTTTATATGTTATCGTTAGGATCATTCATTTAAGTTTTGATTCGTTTTAGGTTTCGTTTATTCTTTTGTAGAAATTTCTGGTCGCTCTGAGCTTGAATTTTTATAGGACTTTATTTCTTCTGGTCTTGAATTACTTTTCTTTAAAAAACTTCTTTTTTCTAAAGTTTGTTTTTTAAATTAATTTTATAAAAAACATTTAAACAATTTTGTCAAACCTGTTAAAAAATATTAACAAGAAACAAATGAAAATCTTTTAACCCTTTTAAATATCGGACTTGCTTAGAGCATATATAGTGTTTGCCTATTGTAAAGAGCATAATGCTTCAATGTATTCTTATTAATTTATCTTTTTTCTCAAAGCCACATGATGCAGATGGGGTGGTCATATAGGCACCAGAGGGTGTTCATTCTTTTGAAAAACTGCAAGTTCTTGTGGCCTCTTTAAGAGTCGAAGTAGTTGGAGGGCACCTAGCCAAAAGTTTGAGATTGCCAATCTGTTCAAAAAAGTTTGAAAGGGCAAATACCCCCCCCCCCCCTTCACAGCCTTCAGGGCAAGAGCTGTAAGTTAGGCAATTAATCCATTGTTTATATATAGCATATGTTATTGAGAAAGATCTGCTTGTTTGACCTTTACTTTCAAAAAGACGAAGAGTCTTCAGATGAGTCTTTCAGTGAATAATGAGGAGATTGTTGAACTAAATAAGTGTACGTCATGTGCATGTGGGTTGTCAAAAGAGCGTAACTCGGGAATGAGTAAGTATATTAATTCAGAACTTTGAGGATGTGATCAGTTGACAAAAAGCAATATTTGCGCGCTAATACTACTACAATTACTACTGCAACCACTACTACCACTAAAACTACTGCTTCTGTAGTGAGTACCACAATGCTGAGGATATTAAAATGGACATCTGAGGAAATGTTGAGGGGAAAGTTGAATTAAATTAAAACATACTATGTACATACAGACTGTTGATACAGGCGAGTCAGCAATATTTTGGAACAGGTTACGGTCTCAAGATGATACTTCTGGGGCATCATGAGAAAGATATTCAACTGACTGACAAATATCTGCTACTACTACTATTAATACTGCTGCTACTATTTATTTATTTAATTATTGAAAACCAGTATATGTACAAAAAGAAAATGACGGAGCACTACAAAGAAAAAATCGAGCAAAAGCAAATTATTACTATACAACTATGACAAGATAATTATAGTTGAAGAAGTTGGCTCCAAGCATCTCGTGGTTGTCTTGAAGAAGTTGTCTTGAAATCTTGTGGTTGTGTTTCTCCATGAGTTTAGCAACAGCTATAGTAAGATCTGCTGTATTAAGACTGTTGATGAGCTTTTAATTGCATGTCCAAGCTGGATATCTCAGTAGGTATTTTGTGAAACGGAAAAAACTGGAGCGGATTTTCAATTTATCAACATTTGTAAGAATCTTTTAGAAGGGTGCAATGTAGAGAATATAGAGGAGAGCAACAGTATTGTACAGCGTTGCGAGATAATGGCGATTGAAACGAAGCTTAGCAGAGACTGTGGAAGCATAGGAAGCTGCTATGCGGTGTTTGATGGCTTCTGTTAAGAGATGACGAGTGGAAGAAATGGTGTTTCCAATGGGAATACTGAGGTAAACGATTTAGTCAGACGGGCAGATATTTGAAATTTCAAGTGCAGTTTCATGAGGAAGTAGGCCTTTCCAGTTAAAAAGCACTACGTCGGATTTTTAGCATTAAATTTAAGACCAGATTTTAAGTATTCCTGTTGCAGTTTTTGGAAAGTATCAGAAATTTTGTCCGGCTGATGTCAAAAATGCCATCAGTATAAGTAACTAAGGAGATATTTAGGCCAGAGAGAACGCAAGATATCTCACCCTGGTCCTGAGCTTCAAGGACACAAATATTGAAATAGCAAGGTGAGGCAATTGCCCCTTGCCTGGCTCCTCTCTTAACTGGTACAGTTCTATCCAGTGTCCTTGCCATTTCATCTTGCTTAAGAGGGATTTTAAGACGGACTCGTAGCTCAGTATACATATCCCTTTGAGATCTAATGATAGGCGGATTTACTCTTCTTTTAAAAGCCCTTAAACGCATAAAGGGTTGCATCAGGGAGTCAAAGGCGTGGCGCACATCATGAATTGACAAGGCGAGTAAACTACCTGTACATAAAGCATCAAGCAGAGCATGAGCAACAACTGCAAGGGCGTCTGCACATCCAATGCCGTGTTGAAAGCTAAATTATTGTGTAGGCATGTAATGTTTTTCTTTAAGCTTTTTTTTTTAACGAAAGTGCATAAAGTTTGCATAAACTGGTTGAAACCGTTATGGGCCTGAAAGATGAGTGTTACTTGGAGGGTTTATACTTTTCGTCTTGTTTTACTGCTTTTACTACTATTAGTACTACTATGATACTAGTTGCCTACTATTACGGCTACGCATATGAAGGTGAAAATTGGACATAATTTTGAGGGGGGATTTGAAATACATCAAAATTCACTAAATGCATGCAAATTGTCAAAAGGGCGTATCTCAAGAATTAATGTGGGTATTAAGTTGTAAATTTCAGAGAATACTTGAAGGGGAAGATCAACTGACCATAAGGTAATATTTCCATGCTACTACTAACACTACTCCCACTTCTACTTTTATTGCTACTACTAATACTGCTACTACTGCTAAACTATTCCTAACTAATACTTAAATTGCAACTATTTGTGCGACTAAGAGTATTAGTATCTTGATACTCTTGATTTTATTGGACCACCTCCATTGCCACCTCCAACATTTTCAGATGAATTGAATTAGCTTGTTATCGGACGTCACTTGCTTTCTAAATAGCTCCAAAAAAAAATACAAACTTGAACTCGTGTTTTGCTATAGCTTCATTCAATGTAAACGATGATCAAACCAGTAACAGTCGTTATGTTTTCAGCTTCAACGTAGCTAATCATAAAATTGTCTAGCGCATCATCCATTACATACCTCTGAATGTGATTTTGAACCACCCTCATAAGACCAAAGGTACTTTTTAGACCCCGATAAAGCTCCTAGACCCCGAGAACGGCTTGTACACCCTTTAAACTACGAGAACTTTCGTAACCTAATGGATCTTTTGGACGAAATATTACGAGGTACAAACAACTATGCCAAAAGTTACATGAAAATGCAGGAATTTGTGGATGATGCAAATCTGTGGTTTCTGAACTGAATCCCTACTAGGGTTCCCTTAAAAATGTTTGGTCATGTGATGCCTCTATTCCATTTTGTAAAATAATATTAAGACGAACTAAAACAAACATAGAAAACAAATAATAATTTTATATAGTTGTTTCAATGAGATGGGTGTGCTTGCCTATAATTAGCACCAACTTTGTCAAATCTGGGGGTCAATTATGAGATGACTGCGTGAAGCTTCTTTTCTACAATCAAACGAATACGATATTTTGGTTTCATTTCACTTCATACTTAAAAATCCTGTTTCACATAAAATAAGATTTTGCCAATGGCATCAATGTTTATTAAGCCTTATTTGACTAAATATTATATTCACTCTTAATATCTAGCTAAAACTGAATTATAAATATATTCTGAAAATTCTGTTTTAAAGAATTATCACAAGCTAATGTTCTTAAAAGTTTTGAATGCTTCTATGTTATCTGGGATGCACAGATTTAAAGGTAGAGGTCAAACTTTTTTTTTTGAATTTGCCTACCATAGCTCCTTTTTTTTGCAAGAATGCTTTCTGATTATTTTTTTCAATAGATGTATTTTGGATCTTGCATCAATTTATTCAAAAGTTTCATTTTCCTAAGATATCTTCAAAACAAGTGAGTTTAATAATTAAATTACCATCTCCAAGTTTATTTGCGTCCTCAATTTGATTTTCTTCGGTAAAACTTGAAATTTCCACTTTGAGTTCATGCATCCTCTGAATCACTTGGCCACAAAATAGTTGGACGAAAAAAGTGTAAGTAGGTCCATCATCGTCACAAAACTTTGTAAATTATTTGACTTTTCCAACTTTTCTTTGAGCCAATACTATGCATATTTCACGCCACCGTAGCAATATATGGCTGGCCCACCCTAGCAAGCAATTCCAGAGGAGGGAGAGTTGTTATTAGAAGTAAATTTCAGCCAATGTTAAGAGATGATTCAGGGAGGTCAATAATGAAAATGCATCGTTTCTATGGTCTATTGGACGCACCTGCAAGACAATTAGACACATTTTGGTATTCGATTATTTTTGAGAGGTTTTAATGAAAATTCCAAGTTTATTTCGTGCCAAGACTATGCATATTTACACCACCGTGACAATACGTGGCTGGCCTACCCCCTAGCAAACAATTCCAGTAGGGGAGTGGGGCTTGTTACATGAGATAAATTTAAACCTTATTAAGAGCTATTTCTGAGAGGTCTTTACGAAAATGCCTCATTTCTTTGATCTGGAGTTAGATTTCAGTCCCCCTCCACTGAAAAATGCTTTTAACACCTCCCACCTTAACTTTAATTTGCAGAACATGTTTGTCAAAGCAATCCAGGGCACCATGGCAATATGTGGCTTGTATGTGACATTCCCATGAAACATATCATTATTTCTAAGATATTTTCCGAAGATTTCTTGTATGCTTTCAGTCCATTGGTTTTTGTCTTTGCAAGCCAACCCTCCATGATAGACCATGTGAATTTACGCCACCGTGCGACACTATTACTAACTCTCTGGCACCTCCTAGCACCCCTTCATCATTTCTAGGAAATTTTCAAGATATATTCTTGTGAAAAATCATGTATTAAATGCATTGGCTCATGTTTTAGCAAGTCAACTCGCCGTGATACACCATGCCGATTCACACCACCCCGCCACACTATGACAGGCCCTCTGACATCCTATAGCACCCCTTCATCATTCTTAAGACATTTTCCAGATATTTGGTGAAATGGTAGCACTATATTTTACTTCTTTTTTTTTGCTTCAGTTTCTCACCGTGTCTCTTTTTGTACCGAAAATTTTGATTGCTACACTAGCTTTAATAGATTCATTCATTTTTTGCCTTAACTAAAATATTTGGTAGGTTCATCAGCTGCAAAACCTTTGAATTTGAGCCTTGCTACTGAGTTGGAAATGCTTAGTCGCGAAGTTATTGATCTGTTGAGAAGCAACCCCAATTGTCGAATTCCTTTCTCTAAGTTTGTGCCGAGTTATCATCGACATTACGGAAAGCAGTGCAGAGTTGCAACATATGGTTTTACTCGACTCATTGATTTACTAGAAGCTATTGGACATACGGTTCAGGTATATTTTTTCTTTTTATTTTCTCTTGCAAATACATACTATGTGTAGTGTACGGGTCCTTTTTTAGTAAGAGACGCTTCAAGGCTAAATCAGGTAGCTTCATAAAAAAAACGGATAAAACAAAGTCGGCATACAGGTCGATTTTGTCGACACATTCCTTAACTACCACCTCCAAACTTAAAAATCTAGCTGCACCCCTATATCCAGTGTGCCTAGCATGGATTCTTTAGTAAACGAGCTTGATTCTTTAGTAAACATTCTTTTAGTAATTCATATTATATTAATGAAAAGGAAAGCTTTCACATTAATATGTGAATGACTCAAAGTCATTTTGAGTTTTGAATAATCAATTTCAACAAATATCTAACACTTCTTTTAATTAGATTTTCATGAATTTTTGTTTATGTAGCTAAACCGGCTTCTTCGATTTTTTTTTCTGAAATTGTTTTCAGTCTACCTGAGACTCTAAGTGGGCAAGTCTGTTATGCTTAGGTCACTTTTTCACCACCAAACAAATCTTTATTCCACCACATTCTTCATTCTACTTCGTTCCAGCGCAAATCTTCATTCAAACACATTCCAAACAAATCTTCAGTCCCCTGTTTTGCATACAAGTCCAGTGGACATAGTCTGTCATGATTCAAACCAAAAATCTCGATCATCCCTTTGTTCTACGACTATATACCTTTAGTTCTGCCCTAGGATGGATAGATGATAGACTATCTATCAGCAAGTGAAAATGACTTCATTTGCATACAATTTTCAAAAAGGCTTACGCCAGCTTTGGCTCTCACTCAGACTATCTGTATTGGTGTTTTTTCTACAATTCGCCATAGCTTGATGGCAACATCATTTTAATTCAAAAGGTAATTGAAATGAATTTTCAATTAAAATCAAGTTGCACTGGTAAATTGTAGAAAAATGGCCAATACAGACAGTCTGAGCGAGAGGCTAAGCTCAAATATCCACCATTTTTTTTGTGTGTTCAGAAGCTGCTGATCAGAAAAGGTAAAGAAAATGAAACAATTCTTGTGAATGGCTTAGTTTTTGGAATTCACAGTGAATCATTGAGGCTTTTTTTTTGGTGTGTAATAGACCAAGGAGAAACATGTGAGCACGAGTATGGGTAGAGAATGGGAAGTTTAAACTCTAGGTAAGTTTTTTTTTCCCGAGGAGAATTTATCAGCAAATTACACCGGTACCGTATTGGTACGCTACCGATATATCGGTATCGGTATCTGATCCCAAAAATCTATATCGGACCCTATATCAAACAGATAAAAATATTGACGAGACTGAAGTAACCACTTTTCAGAAGACTCCAAAGGTGATTGTAGAAAAGGAATCTGAGGAAGTTGGATGCATTACTTCGGCTGCGCGAGGGACACTAATAACAGTCATGGGGTGTATCGATGCAGCTGACAGTTTATAGCCCCCTTCTTTGTCTTTCCACGAATGAACTGGCTTCAAAGTTTCTCAATAATATGCTATTGAGCTTCAGTATTTTTACCTGGCCCCGGAAATACGTCTGATTTATGTGTGAAGAAGGTTGCTTCACTTAACTCTAGCTTCTGGGGGAGGAGTTAGACACCTTATGTCAATCATTGCTTGTTTCCAAACTCTTCCACAGGTGAGAAACCGAAATGGGGTCCGTCTTACCCGACTCTCCTCTAAGAATTTAATGTAAAGAGCAAGGTTCAAGAAGGGGTTGTTTCCCCTCATATACCGAATAATTTCTGTTCGATTTAAGTTTTAACGCTGCTCCTTACTTTCAATTGAAACAAAACTACTTCTTTTATTTAATTTATAGATAACGGCTTGGAAGATCTGCTTGGTGTTTTCCGATGCTCTGAATTTCATTGCATAATTTTCATAAATATTGTTCCCCCTTTTCAGGATGTTTTCAACCTTTTCAAAACCAGGTACATTTTCTCAGGCTTGCAATTTATGGTAGATACTTCAAACTTACGGAATCTTGCATACTTAGAATGCTCATAGTAATTCGAAGCTTTGGATATGTATTGCATTTTAGTCACCGAATGTTCACCAGCCACCCATTTAATTCAGCGTGTTTTTTCAGAGTCGAATATATACAAATGTACATCTACATTTTTTCTTCATTGGCTTTATTGTCCCGTAAGAATTTAATCTATTGCCGACGGTTGCTCTGGTGCATGGGGGATGCTTTCTATGAGTTTTTAATAATTAAAATAAGGAATTTGCCAAGACCATCTTAGACAGAAATATCCTATATTAATTTAAATTTAGTTTAACATTGTCCTCTCATAGTCCCTGAAGTTAACGAGCTATTTCAAGTTTACAGTCTTCTGATTGTATTGCAAAGGTAGCAGTAGGGCGTCAATGGTTCCGGAGTAAAACTACCTCACGTTAATAGTAACTAACGAGCTACCATGGTTTGCAGTTGTTGGTGCAAACACTCAAGTATAATCATCTTGCATATGAAGATACAATATTTATTTATAATGGTATCATAAATTTTGAATTATGTTTTAGTTCTTACAAAAGCACGTAGATAAAGCGATTTCCTAATGTGAAAAGTACTTTTCCTTGTTGCTCAGGACAAGGCTTTTTTAAGGCTTTTTTTTAAATCCCTATAAATTTGTACAAATACAGAAGAGAGAACAATGAGGACTTTTTTTTCCCAAAGACGGTAAATGAACAAAACCTATTTGAATTTTTCGACCCTTTATCTAAGAGCCGTCTTCAACAAAGAAAATAATAAACAATAACACGTTGTTATTGCGATGTAATAATTTCTTATTGCGACATAAAAATTATTCAAATTTTGAATAAATACAGTTAGTTCAATGAATGAACCTTTTTAGCTTGTAAAATGTTAGCTTTTATCACACAGTCTCGGCTGAACTTTTCGTTAAGAAGTAATGATGCCTAGGCTATTTTAAAAAATGGATTTTTAACCAAGAACTTTTATTGTAAGTGTGTTACTGTTTATTATTTTCTGTGCTGAAGACGGCCCTTAAATATAGGGCCAAAATATTCAAATAGGTTTTGTTCATTCACTGTCTTGGGAAGAAAAGTCCTCATTATTCTCTCTTCTGTATTTGTATTATGGAAAGGCAGTGTGGTCTTCGTCATTAGTTTCATAAATTTGTTTTCGCAACGAAATTTTATTATTGAGACTGATCAAAATAATAGTTACCATTACAAAATTCATTATAAATTGCCATTTTTTTTTATCACAAGACATTTTTGTAAACATGTTTTGAAATTTGTGGTTACTATTGGCAAGGGATCTCTCTTTACTAGATTGTAGCTGTTACTGCAACCATGATATACATCTATCAAAACTCCTTTTTATAGAATTTGGCTTACTAATAGCAAGGATATTTCCTTGCTTACAGGTTATTGTCATTAAATATTAAACACTCGAAAAATCATGTCGCGGAAATTCTTGAAAGTCTACAAGAGACCAAAAATAAGTAAATGAACGAAACAAATTAAGATGTTTCAGAAAAGCTGCCATGGCTTGATACTTTAAGGTTCTTGGTCAGCTGTTTCAGACATATTTGTAAAAAGAAAATGGTTTTGTTTTTAAAGACAGAATATGATGGTTTGTTTGACGAGGTTTGATCAGTATTTTTGTAAAAAATAGGAATATTCTTTGGAACTTGATTTTAATTGAACTTGAACGGGTCTAATGCATGAATCAATCATCCAAGTCAGGCATGTAGAATTTATAATAAGGCGAAAGTAAATTATACCAAGGAATGCATCCGTGGGGCACAGTACAGAGAGTAAAACAATATCCCTGCAATATCCTTGTTCGATTGTAGAAAATGGGAAGGATGTCTAAAAAAGCTGTAAAACTAAATATTTAGTTTATGATTTTACTAATATCAAATTTATTACTAAAACAGACAAATTCTCTTTTTCATTTCTTCCAAAATTTTGTCTCTATGCCAAATAACTCATGGGCTCCAATGTAGAATACTATCACTTCATCTCCTGTCGTAAGGTTCAAAGGCTTGGTCGTACAAAAAAAAATACAAAGAAAAAAAAACGAATAATCTTGCTTTAATAGGTTTATCCTTTTTGTAAAGGACATTTTTCAGGTTCTTGATGAAGGAGCAAAGCAACAACTAACACTAACAGCTGGAGCTCAAGTGAAACGATTTACTACAGATCTTCAGCGCCTTTTAAAAAGTCAACCAGGAAAGCAGGTTAGATGCCCTTCTTCAGTCAAGATACTATAGACTATTGTAAAAAATTAGGAACAGTTTTATTTGAAACAACTCAAAGATCACTGCCAATGTCTTAGATTCCTAATTTTATTAGAAGACAAACGGTCATAGGATGCACTAACTCTCAACTAGACCTTCTGAGGTCAAATAATCTAATTATTACAACAGGTAATACAATATTACAATATTGTAATATCATACAATATTGTAAAATACATGATTGTAATATTGTACAATATTATACGGTATACAATATTGTAATAAGTAAAATATTATATAATTAATATTACAACAAGTAATATTTCCCTATATTTGCAAAATTCAAAGCTTAAAAAAAAAATTGATGCTGTACTGAAACCACAATACCAACGCAAAAAAGGATGATCCCAATAAGAGCATAAAAGTCGGTACTTGATTACTGACAATGACAAACAAATCATAAGGCTCTCAACAGTCCTTCACCGGTAATGACCGGAAAGTCAACTTCACATTCTTTGCTAAAGAAAGAAAATGTATTTTTAAAGTCTATTTTTGTTCTTTGTGTGTTTTTCTTCAATTAATATCAATAAACTTTACAAATTTTCTTTAGACGATTAAACTGAAGAGCTCTGCGTGAGTTCTTGTTAAAATTAGGGATTAAATACAAGGAAAGGCTTAAGAGCAATGACAACTTCTTGGGAAGGTGTTAAGAGGAAGGCTTTAAAAAGATTAGGCTTGAGGAGGAGTGTGCGCAGCTGTATTAGAAAATCCCCCAAAAATGTGGGATAGTAGAAGCCCTGAACAGAAGGCAACTGATGAGTGATGAGCCAAAAGTAACATGAGAGAGAGGTGATACCGAGCTCCCAACTGCCATTCTTGGGAGACATCTGACAGTTTATAAGACATCTACGGAATTACTGTGCTGTTTTAAAATCACTCTTCTGTGAATCGGCGGCGCAGCAGCAAAGAGCACCTGGAACTTTGACGGTAAATCAGAGCAGTCCAGTTTTATTAAGAGAAAAAATCGCTGTGTGTCTTTCCTGCCCCTTGGCAGGAAAAACAGTCAACTCTCTAGTTGAGAGTTTGTGTGCCTGTAGGCCCGGACCTACTGAGCCTATGCGTAAATCCTGGCCTGAATAGTAGTAGCGGTATTAGGGGATTTAGTGCTAGCCGTAGTTTGCACAGGAATAGTCGTATCGAAACAATATAAAGCACACTTGATTTCAGATTTTCCTGTTGAACAAGGCCTTCATTGACTTTTTGTGATCTTCAGTCCTATATGATGAGCTCAGAAAAAAAATAAGATTTTTTTTCCAAAATCTCAGTAATTTTTTTGTTATATCCGGCTCCGAATTCTCTGCACTGTTGTAAGAGCATTTTTTTGTCAAGTCATTCTGTTTTCCATTTCTACTTAAATCTCAACAAATGTTTTTTTTGTGCGTACTAATTAGGAAA
Organism: Artemia franciscana; assembly: GCF_032884065.1. Classification (NCBI taxonomy): domain Eukaryota; kingdom Metazoa; phylum Arthropoda; class Branchiopoda; order Anostraca; family Artemiidae; genus Artemia; species Artemia franciscana. The sequence goes on from NC_088874.1 coordinate 14,229,527, forward strand.
AAAAGAATAAGAATTAAATTAATAAATGGCAACATCAACATGAAAGCAAAAAATTTTTCCCCTTTAAATTGATACATAATTGTTAGCTATAGCTTACTTGGATTCCTCGCCTGAGCCCAGCCATGCAGGGATGCACATGGGAGGAAGTATGCTCTGGGCTTGGGCCCCCTGAAACCATAAACTTTTCCGAGTTTATTGGTATTTCTTATCCAATCTATTTGTATTTTTAACCCCCCTTCCTCCCGAAAAAGTTCATAGGAACTTGTTAGCAACCATATTAATTCTGTTTAATTTTACAGGTTCTTCTTTCACAGTTTTCACCTGTCTATGAAAAAGCTTACGGAAAGAGTTTTAGTCCAATTAACTATGGAGTTTGTTTTTTCGATGATCTTTTGGCAGATTTGTCTGATATTGTTGTAATTACGTCAATTGAAGGAGACAAAATAATCTCTCTTCCTAAACGGGAACAAACACCTGATGAAATTGAACGCACTAAACAATTTGCAGCGGAGGTAAATTACTTTTTCTTATGTAAGATTAAATACAGAAAAACAGAGGGGCTTTTGAAAATTCTTGTAAATCCTGGCTTTTCATTCTTTTTACTAGTAATAACACAGACGAACAAATAAAAATATGGCTTTAAAAATATGGTGTTGTTTGGCCTCCCTTAGGACATAGACATAAGGAGAAGCATGAATGACAAGAAAACACGTCACAGATGTAAACCAATGAAATTAATGCGCATTTTTGATCAAAAGACTATTTAAAAGCTTCATCTTATTTTTTTATGGCTTTAGCAAGTAAACAAAAAGTTTCAGATGTGAAATAAACAAACTCTGTTAAACTGAAATGAAAAGTCTGTCTATACACAACTTTTATTTAAGCACCAAAATAGTTTGTGCTCTAACCGTTGATGTTGTTTAAAGTTGTTCGTTCACAAAGAATATTCCCTATAGACAAAGATTGACACAAGAAAGAAACATAGGCTATCAAATCGAGGCAGCTTGAAGAGCTTTCATTTGTAAGTAAGGCTTTTTCATCTATATGGAATTCAAGCTATATTAGACAACACAGTAAAAAAATATAAATAAAAAGATCAGTCAGGAAACAAAATCAACATGTGAAAAACGTTAGAATTATAATGTGCAGAGTTTATAAAGGGAACAATCTAACTTTATGACTAAATACACAAAAGGGAATTAACAAAAAAAGGACGATAAAAAAATTTAGATTTTTTTAAACGCAATTAACACTAAACAATTTGAAGACAGAAGAGAGTAGGGAGGGGGTGAGGATATTCACTTACTTAACATATGATAGGAAGAAAGTTCTTCTACATCTGTCTCTGAAAAACTTACCTGGATTAAAAATGAGGATTTTTGTTGATGCAGAACGAGGGAGACAAGGCCAAACTAGGGAAACGTGAATTTTCCCTGGGGGTATCGAGATTTTTTAAGCCAAATCCAAGAAAGTTTTCTTTCTCTCTCCTCGAATGTGACTAGATCGGCAATTTGAATAAAGCAGATGCAAGGGGCTCAGATCTAACTGAAGATAATCTTTGTGGACTGCCCTTATTCTATCAGACAGTTCATAGGAGATAGTAGGACACCAAATTTGATAGGCGTACTCTAGAATTATCCATACAAATGAGTGGAATATTCTCACAGAACATGATTTAGGACACTAATTTTTTTAAATGAGTTATAAGGATGGATAGCTGGATATTGACGCTAATTAAAATATCATTGTTGTATGGATGTATGAATATATTTATTTATAACCCGTCGTATTAAAAGAAAATGATGGAGCGTAATTAGAACAAAAAAAGAGAATCAAGACTAGAAAACAACAATAAACATTCGTCCTAGACATTAAAAATGACGTTTGGCCACTCAAGACTATTAATTATAAGCAATCCAAAACATTAGCAAATACACATGAAGAGCAATAGGTCTCTACGACGAACATTCATGCAGATCTTTGCCTTTTCTTAAGGATCGGGGAAACAAGACCTAAAAAAAGGAATCTGGAACTACCCTACAAAAAACTATTCGGAAAAGTAATGAAAGATGACATATTAGGTAATAAGAAACATTGTGCAAATGAAGGGCACATACACCATCACAACCCATTATTTTTTTCTTTCTAAGTTTTCGTATTACGTCACTTATATCTTTAATATTCATTACAAAAGCAATTTGCCCAGGAGTGAGCAGTCGATTAATTAATTTGCTTTCAAATTTCCCATATCCTCTAGGAATAAGTTGAGAAAACTACCTCCTAAAGTATGAATACCATTGTAACTCATTGATATTAGCTTTATTTTCATGGGTTTTATTATTTGCCGAATGAGTCTTCCATAAATTATGGGGATCGTTAGATATCATTTCAGCCACTACATCACTTTGAGTAGATCGGTGATATTTGAGCTTCTTCTGAAAATGCCTCTTTGTAAGTAACCGCAAAGTATTAACAATTCCTTTTTTATCGGTTTTTTACACTCATTTGACAAATAAATCCAGAATTTTGATGATTGACATGCGGCTTTAAGGCTTTCATTTCTAGACAAGCCAAATTTCTCGGTACCCAATGATGCCATCTACATAATCAATATCTTAGATGGGGTTATTGTCAATTACAGTTATAGATGTTGACATGTTTTCTTTTCTAACGATACATTTCTTAGCTTCTAAGCAGTTTTCCATTGATTTTATGAACATTTCTTAGCTTCTAAGCAGTTTTCCATTGATTTTATGAATGTAGATGTAGATGTAGAAATCAAACTTGATATTCAGGATTTCCTATTGTAAAAGAACGACACGTTACTTGACTGATAATATTGATGATATTATGTTCTTAGAAATACATTCCAGGAAATAAATGTATTGTTTGTGGGACACTAGCCAACTAGTTTGAAGCGTCACAATATTGTAACATGTTATTTGCGCTATCGATTCTGAATTGCAGTTGGTGCTTCATTCTAAGAATATGCATACCACAGTGATTTGAGATAATTGCCGGACAGACATATTCCTTTGATGATCCATGACACCTGTTGCATGACCCCCTCCAAGACCATAATCCCCCCATTTGTTTTTGAACTTCAATTTTTCTATTTTTTTCGACTTA